>NW_023276807.1:271617064-271859564 GCF_003668045.3 Cricetulus griseus | reverse complement strand
CTGGTGTCCCCTTCTTTATGTCCCACACGGGGACTACTACAATCAATTCAAAACAAAAACTCAAATACATTTTCATTGGCTTCTTATTCTTCCGTTTTCTCAGAGTGTGTGAGATTTATTTCTGGTTTCTGTACTTGCAAGAATGACTTTTCCCATGCAGGTTGTGTGAGAGAGAAGTCTATCAAAATGAAACCACGGACTACAAAGGCCTAGAATCTTCTTCTAAAAGTAACATTCTCATGTGTTTGTGAGAACAGCTCCAGGAGCCTGTCCCTCAGTCCTGGAGAACTCATAGGGGGGCTTTAAAGGTGTGTGGGGGGAACCTCTGTCATCATGCACTGATGTAAGACAAGGGGAGTCTAGGGAAGGCCATGGAGTGGATGGAACTGGTTTTGTCTAAGGTACAGCTCTGAAAAGGAAGAGTCAGCTAAACCCACACACCTAACATGTGACACGGAACTACAGGAGTCCTTAGCCTTTCGCAGATTCCCCTGAAGCACACTACAAGACTATCCCTGTCCCTCTCTACTTGGTGTCCGGTCAATCCAATGCAGACACGTCGTTAGGAGACACTGTAGACCTTGGTATGCAGAATTTAGGAAGCAAATAGAGGAAAGTGAGACAATTTCTCATTATGACTTATCAAATAATTTGAAGCTGTGTGTTTGACAATTTCTGTAATAAAATTCTAACCATGCTAAGTATAGTCTCTAACACTTTCCCACAGTTTTTTTTGTTTTGTTTTTGTTTTGTTTTTTTAAATTACAGTAAGAATGGAAACTGAGGGCTGGAGAGACGACTCAGAGGTTAAGAGCACTGGCTGCTCTTCCCGATGTCCTGAGTTCAATTCCCAGCAACCACACAGTGGCTCACAACCATGCTTGAGAGACCTGGTGCCCTCTTACGGCCTGCAGAGATACATAAAAAATAAGTAAAAATCTAAAACCAAAAGGAATGGAAGCTGAAACTCAGGGACAGTTGAAAATGGAGGGGGCCGGGAAGGGAAGGGGGTTAGACATCACTGAACTACAGCAACACTGACCACCAGAGAAAGAACACACAGTGTCCCATTCATTCCCAGGTCACATGTGAGGGCAGGTCAACAGACCTTACAAAGTCACCAACAAAGAACAGGTTACACCAGAAATTCACATGAAAATGTGAACTCTCTCTCTCTCTCTCTCTCTCTCTCTCACACACACACACACACACACACACACATACACTCTCTCTCACACACACACACACACTATCTCTCACACACATACTCTATCTCTCTCACACACATACTCTCTCTCTCTCTCACACACTCTCTCTCTCACACACACACACACTATCTCTCACACACATACTCTCTCTCTCTCTCTCTCTCTCTCACACACACACACACACACACATACACACTATCTCTCACACACTCCTCCTCTCACACACACACTCTATCTCTTGCACACACTCTCACACATATACTATCTCTCACAAACACACACATACACACTCTCTCACACACACACTTCCCACCCTCTCTCACACACACACACACTCTATCTCTTGCACACACTCACACACAAATACACTCTCTCACACACACATACACACTCTCTCACACACACTCCCCCTCTCTGTCTCTGTCTCTGTCTCTCTCTCACACACACACTCCCCCCCCACACTCTATCTCTTGCACACACTCTCTCTCACACATACACTCTCTCTCACACACACATACACATTCTCTCTCTCTCTCTCTCTCTCTCTCTCTCTCTCTCTCTCTCTCTCTCTCTCTCACACACACACACATACACACACACACACACACACACACACACCCCAGATCTGGGCACACTGCTTTGCAGACATATACTCGAAGTAAAATATAACAGGGATATTCTTTGGATGACCAAACAGTCTGCCCACCATGGTTCAGTTACAGAATAGAAAGCACTCAAACTACTTTGCATAGAAAAAGATTCGATGCCCAGAACTGGGCTCTTGTGGTGTTGGAAAGGACTAAAAGGACTCTGAGGGAAGATGCAGATGTGTCCCAGGAAGGGTCTCCTGAAACAACCCATGGGAAACACCAGGAAACACCAGGCAAACTGCTCCTGCCACCCTGGTGAGCCTAATGAACTGCACCAGCAGGACTGGTCTTCTAGCTCACGCTGAACTCGAGAACCACATGGAGAAGGTGGACCATGACTCAGGAACAAGACTGAGGCTACCCACTGACCTCTAGTCACTCACACATACGCATGCCTGAATACATACACACGTGGAGGTGCATATGTCGGGAGCCAAAAATTATGCTATTAGAGAATTTCTTGGGGTCCAGAGCTCCAGTTCCAGTATCCGGGAGCTCCGGTCTGCACTTGGTTGCAGATGCTGGCTGATTTGCTGCTGACTGGCTAGCCTCAGGAGAATGTCCCCTAGTTTTGCATCTCTACAGACCTAAGCATTTTGAATAGGCCTGGTCTATGGGAGTAGACACTGTTTTTGAGGTATCTGCTGAGAGGGGTCTAGAGAGAGGCTGAGGAGAAATGGTCGCTGCTATCACCAGGGAACCGTTAAAAAGCAGCTGAGGAAAATCCTGGAATAAATGGGAGACTCCAGTTTGCAGCAGGGAACTGAGAGTTCTCCAAAGATGACAAGATGCTGTATCTGTTCTTTATCACCGATGGGCTGCTAGGAATTTCCAAGTCCATGCTCCCCCTCCCAGGCAGGACCTCGAGGCTCCTGCGGTTTGGGACGGGACAGCCGGGCACGCCACACACGCAGGCAGATTCTCCTCTACTTTATGTCACATGCACAAAGTTCTACATTTGCTCCCCATCACAGGACCTTACTACCAAAATAAAAACTCTAAAATCCTTTTAAAAAAAGATCTTATTTATTTATTACATATACAACATTCTGCTTCCATGCATATCTGCACACCAGCAGAGGGCACCAGAGCTCATTACAGATGGTTGTGAGCCACCATGTGGTTGCTGGGAATTGAACTCAGGACCTCTGGAAGAGCAGTCAGTGCTCTTAACCTCTGAGCCATCTCTCCAGCCCCAAAACTCTAAAATCTTAAAAGAGTAAATTCTACCAAAAGATTTCCTCAAATAGAATTATCTTAATATTTATTCTATATTGTCACTCCACATATTTTCTCTATGATGCCATTGATATTGATCAACAGGCTGACCCTCGGCCTGATTACTTCTTTAAACAACAGATATTTAAGTGTCTATTGTATCAGCCACAGAAGACTGAACAAGTCACCCTCAGAACCTCGGCTTTGAAAGACTTAAAAATTAGCAAAGAAATATAGCAAAGGTTAAGCTTAATACAAGTAACTGAAAACAGAGTTGTCAGATTTACCTAGGCAGACTTCTAATACTACAGAGATATGCAGAACATGGCATTTAAAGTGCTAACTAAAAAGCTTATAATATCAGACAGAGAATTCCAGATCCTGAACTTTATATGGACTGGAACCTATCATTTTTTAATAGATTCAAAAGTTACACAGAATTTATCCTTCTCAGATCTCTGATAGTATTAATGATTAGACTAGCTATAACTTTGTCAGCTTGGCAACATCAGTCAGTCTTGATATAGCTCCTAAATAAGGATCTGAGAAAATAAAGACATATAAGTCTTAATGCTATAAAAATAGTTTAAAAATACAAAAGTACAGAGCTTAATATTTAATAAAATTTTGATAAGCTGGTAGAGCAGTGGCTACCAACTGTTCAGTCACAAGCTCAAGGTTTTAAGATTTATTTTGGTTGCCATCTAAGTATAAACATAAAGAGCTTTTCATCAGGCCTAAGGCACCTCTGTTTAATCTCTACCTGGATCTCCCAGGACAGAAGAAAAATGTACAAGCTTCTAACCCAAATCTGTAGTTTTTTTCTAGAACTCAAAGGTACAAGTATATTCCTGCTGTTTTACAGATACCCAATATCTTCTTTTTCTGCATTGTGGATTTCAATACAGATTGGTAATGGTAAAATGCCTAGAACTTTTATGTCCTATTATATAATAAAGTTCATATAAGCTTCAGAGGATCAAAAGTCATAAAGCTTGTATCCACTTCTCACAGGTAAAAAGGACTCCAGATAAGTACAACTTTTGTTATCCCATCTATTTGTTCCTGAGGATGGGATTTTCTCCCTTGTCTTGGAACTCCTGTCCTTCTTGATCACTAAAAATATGGGCCTAAGACTTCCAATAAGATATATAAGTTTTAACTTCTGTTCCCAGCCCTCCCCTCAAGACAAAGGGCCTCCTAGGAACCCATGACTCTGGTCACGAATTCAACGGACAGAGTCGAGGCCCCTCCCTAAGCTTATGGGTTTTGCCTTTAAAAACGCCTGAGCCTGGGGGACAGGGCTGCTGTCTAGCCTGCATGCTGAGAGAGCCCGTTTGTACAAATGTCCACCTTTCATTCAAGCCTCTTGCTGTTTGCATCAAGTTTCCGCCTCCGCATGGTGACTGGGGTGGCCGAGGTCCTGGGAAAAGATCCTGGAGGCCTGAGCTTGGGGGGAGGGGTGTCTTACAGGCTTATGTCACAACTTGGCATTAAATATGGCATACATGGTGTAATTTGGGCAGAGGAGTATCTTGAGTTCACTGCTACCTAGAGTGTTCTGCTAAAGCAGTCAGATGCAGTGTGACTTACTCAACAGCTCCCAGCAGTCCTGCCCCATGCCTGGCCCCTCAGAACCGCTCTAGGTTTCTCCTCCTCTGACCTCAGATGAACATGGATATCGCTATTTCAGAACTCAACATGTAACATACAACAAAAATTCAATTCTGTCCTAAAATAGGTATGAGATTATTTTTGTGTGTTGTGTATCTTGCTATGGTTACCAAGGTGTGGTTAGGATTTTGAAATTTTTTTCTTAGAACAATATAGTGATCTGAATCTAAAATCTTTCACAAGGTGCAACTTTCCAGTGATAAACAAGATCAGGAAGTAAATCTTGACTGCAACTAGACTTCTGCTTCCCCCGCTGCTCAGTGATCTGCCTTGCTGTCACCTGAGTCTGACTCGACTGGCATCACAGTTCCCATCACCCAATCCTGAAAGTCTTCATACTTTTTATTTCTGTTTGAACAAAGCCTGTTTCCTACGGGGCTGGAAATTGTGGCACACTCAAATATTCTAAGTCCAAGGGGAAGGGAGCTGAAATAAAGGAATTGAATTGCAAAGGGCCTAAAAAGCAGAAATGAAAACACATGTTAAACTTCTTTGAAACAAGTTTTTACTAACAGCCTCCACCAAGGCTATTTCAGTCAACTTCTAGAAATATCCTACCTGATTAGGGCCTCAACAAGCTTCACTGGTCATGAGCTTCTGGGGTCGGGGGAGGGCAACTCTTTCCAAGGTTCTATTTACCTCGGACACACAGGCTAGGACCCACACTAAACAGTACCCTCCAGTATTATTTGGTAATGCCTAGGAACATGTGAGGTAAAGGTGGGGTGCCGTAATGAACAGGAATGCACCCCACAGCAGGGACTGTGTGGTCAAAGCCAGGCTTAACAACACGTGACTGCAATGCTAGTATTTGGGCTGAGGCAGGAGGAACTGTGAGTTCACAGGTAGCTTGGGTTATAAATCAAGTTATAAATCAATGTATAGCCTGAACTATACAATGGGAAGTACTTTAAAAAAACAAAACAAAACAACAACAACAACAACAAAATGAAGCCACAATGTCAGAAATGTCATTGCTGAGGTGACTCTAATTAACCATGTCACTGTCCTTCATGTTGGAATAGGAAGTCACGGACCACACGACCTTGGCTTCACACGGCCTTCTGGTGACAGCTCACAAAGCCTCTTAAGCAGGATACATGAGATATATTAGATACCCTGGCAAGACGGCTGGGCCACTGACACCCCAGCAGTATCTAAAGCTTAAGTCTCCTGCTACAGAAACCAAGTCCCTGAGAGTGAGGGGCTCTGCACAGCACTGTGATTCTGAGGGCACTATTAACATCTTAAGCAAACTGATTGTCATTTTCCTTCTACAACTGTTCTTCACTGTCAAATGCACAAGCAAGACACGATACTTCCCCCTTTCCTGCCTCTGTCGCTGTGCTGATTCTTCCACGCAGCCCCACCTCCCAGGGTCCCTCGAAGGATGGCTGGGTACACACCAAGGGCCAGTGCAGGTGTGGGGGCCAGCTCAATATCTGACACAAAGCCAAGTGTTAGATATACGGCACCAGACACCCAACTCTGAATTAAAGCTAAAGTTTGGGAACTTTCTGGGTGAGAAAAACTCTGAGAAAATGCAAATAAAAGGGTTCTGTGCTTCTAGGTAAGATCTTGCAAATGATTTTCAAAACAAAACAAAAAACAAAACTTCAATCTTTTAAAGCTACCGCCAACCCCAATTTCCTTTTCGTGTGAACCCAGAAACATGTGTGCACTCTCTATTCCTGAGCTGCGCCCCCAGGAATCCCTCTCTCAGGCAACCTACCAAAGGAGGAAAAGGGAGGGAGAAGGAACAGACATCAACCGTCCCTGCAAAAGAACCAGCGAGACAGCTGGCATGTGACAGGTGGGAATTTCAGTGACAGTTGCATGCTTTGGCATTAACAGGACTCTCAGTGCTCCACGCTGAGGGACCCACAGGAGACAGAGAGATTCCGCTGAGAGTGGTCAACCAGACATACAATTACAGTCCCAGACATGCTCTGAGAACACAGGAAGGGATTTGCCGAGCAAAGGAAAGAGAAAGTGGTAGTCAGAGTCTGCAGAGAGAAGCTTCAAATCACACAGGCTGTGAGGATGGCAGGCAGGACGGTAGAAAACCAGGCGTCAAAGGTTGGCTGTGGTTCCCTCAGGTGCCTCACTCCAAGTTAGCTATTACAGACTAGTAGAAGAATGTCACAGGGGCCTGCTCAAGGGGCAAAGACAGAGGCATGACCTCAATTAGAAATCAACTTGGGGAAAGGTGGAGTTAATTCAGACATGACAATGTTAAGTGGCCTCAGCAACCATGCACCATGCGAACAAAAGAAGGCAAAATGCAATTCTGTTCATTTATTTACTCTGGCAGGCCACCCACCACCCACTTAGTACCTGTGCCCACTGCAAAGGCACCACTAGGCTGAGGAGGAGCTACCAGCTGAATAGTGGTGTCCCCTAAAACTCACAATGAAACCTAGTTTCTTAATCAACTGATTTTATGTGTATGGATGCTTTGCCTGCATGGACACTGTGTACCATCTGTGCACCTGGTGCCTGCTGAGATCAAAGGAGGGCATCAGATTGCCCTGCAACCAGTTATGGATGGTTGTGAGCCACCGTTGTAGGTGTCAGGAACTGAGCCAGGCCCTCCAGAGAGGTATCAAATGCGCCTAACCGCTGAGCTCTCTCCAGCCCTTTTGAAATCTCGTGTGGTGAAGGTAGGAGGTGGCACTTTTACAGTCTTAACAGGCCCAGTGTCCTTGCATTAGGCACATAGCCAGATACCTCCCCTCCCCTGCCATGGGAAGTTAGAGAGACAGACAGGAAACAGGCCTTCACTCACCAGCAGACATGCTGGTGCCTCGATCATGGCCTTTCCAGCCTCCCATAGTAAGAAATAAGTTTGCATGCCTCACAAGTGTCCAATCTATGGTATTTTATTATAGGAGCCTGAGCCAAAAAAAAAAAAAAAAAGACACAGTAAGAAAGACGGACAGACAGTGTCATTTTCACAATGAAGAGGCAAGTATCAAACAGTTCCTTCCTTATTTTTCGTTTCTACGAAATTATTGGCAATACTGAGAAAAAGTGGCTTAAAAAACAAAACAACCACAAGGGACTGTGACCCAGTTAAGGGTGAAGGGGATAAAATAAGGCAGTGATACGGAAGCTTTTCCTAAAACCACTGAATGGTGGCTGTTTATCTCATGCCTTTCAGTCTAAATAAAACTGAGAAAAGGAGTTCTCTTTGGTCACTTTTGTTTTGTGCAATCACATTCAAGTCTTTATTTACTAAACTCTGAATGGCGTAGCCAAACACACAGGTATTGCAGGGAGAGGACACTAGGGATGAGGAAGCAGACAGGGTGTGTGTGTGGGGGGGGGTGGTGAGGGAGATGACTTAGTCACTAAATCATCTAAATCACACACGAAACCTTAGTGGGTGAAGGAGCCAGCTAAGTTCAGACCCAAAGCACCCATGCCAAAGCCAGGCATGGCTGAATCTTAACACCACTGGGGTGTGGGGAGTCGACACAGGAGGATCCTGGGGGTTTTATGGCCAGCCAGTCTAGCTATAAAAGTGAGCCCCAGATTCAGAGAGAGAGAGAGAGAGAGCAATAGAGGGGGCTACCCAAGGCTGACCTGGGTGTGTGTGTAGGGAGTGTGAGGAAATAGAGCAGTTCCAAGTCCATGGCCTGAGCTACATGGGGCGTTCATCCTGAGCAACTGACTAGGGACGGCAAAGCACCCGAACACCCGTTGTGACCAACACTCATAGCTAGTGTTCTCCACTGACAGACAGCGAACCACAGACCAGCCACTGCTCTGGCTTCACTGTGACTACAAGGCCGTATGGCTTCAAAGACCCCTGATTTGGGGTGAAATTCCAACTCTGCCAACTGAGCTATGTGCTCCTTCGACCCAGAATAGATTCTTGCCAGTAAAACACGTAACTTTACCAGTTTAGCAAGGATTCCTTTTAACAGAAATCAAAGGGACTCAATGTTATTCTTTTGTTTAAGCTGCAGCTGCTGATATAAAGAAAGGAACACCGGATAAACAACCCACGTGGAGTTTATTTACCAGAAAGGGGCGGGGCGGGGGGGAGGTGGGGCTGGGTTGTCAGCCAACCAGAGAGGAACCAAAAGAAAGGAGGAGAGATGGGAGGCAGGACCTTTTAAAGGGGAGGCTGCATAGGGTTTTGCACCTGCTCAGAGTGCCCCGTCGTTAGGGGGCGGGGTCATCCAGGTGTAGTGCCTAGTTACCTCTAGTGACCGTTTCAAATGTGGAGGTCCTGCCTGGTAGCTCTATTTTGAGAAATATCACTTCTAAATGATCATCTTTCAGGCTATGACCATCTAATTCAAGTTCACACCAGACAGATAGATAATTCAGAAGGCTAACTGTTGCTTTTTGTTAACTGTGCCCACAATACCCACTTCCCTTAAAAGTATCCCAACGGCTGGTATTCTAACTGACCACAGAGGAGGTGAGCAAAGCTCTCTGTGGCTTCATCTAGACTGCCCAATTCCTACTCCACCGCCTAGTACCAACTCTGTCATCACAAACAGAGTCATAAAAATTAAGAAAGGAATACACAAAATATTCATAGCCAGATCCTTTAACTAGGTGTGAATGACCACTTAAATTTCACAAAATGGTTCAGGTGGGATGAATTCGTTTTTTTTGGCCTTCTGAGTTCTCTGTGCTGTGGGGGACCAAATAACTCTGTTATGAAATATTTTGAGGCCCAGTCTCCAGCTTCAGTAAACAGGAGCACCGGAAAGCTCTGGCTCACTATTGTATAGTTAATGCCAGTAGGGCTACTATTGTTTACCATGGCCTCAGGGTAATATGCCTCCTAATTTGCATCTCTATGGCCTAAGCATTGAGTAGGCCCATGCCTGAGCTGAGGACTCTGCCTACATGACTAAAAGCTGTTTAGGTAATGCTTGAATCAATAGAATCACTTGATATTAGCTATATACATCATAATAGATGCTTCCGGATGCTGCCTCTGCCCTTGGAGGACTATTTAAATGGACTTCTCAATAAACCGTGGCTTCTCAGCATCAGCTGGGAGCCCTCCTGAGATGATATGGCGTTTCCTGTCTCATCATTAGCGTCATTGGGTAATTAAACTTCCCTAGTCCACACACCCCCACTCAGAATCGGACCTGGGACTGTACAGCTGGCTCGGTCCACAGTCCTGAAGACAGTGGTCTGGAACAATTGGCGCCGAAACGTGGGGCTGAGTACGGGGGACAGATGTGATGGACACCGCGGAAAGACGTGATCAAGTGTGGTGAGTGGACGACGCTAGATGAGGAGTAAAATTGTGTATAACTGTAAATATGGGACTAAGAAGTAGCCAACAGGTGGCGGTGCAGTCAGTTAGCGAGATTTTGAAAAATAAAGGAACAGAAGTTGAGCAACAATGCATACAGGATTTTGTAGAATTTGTAAAGCAGATATGGCCTGAGTTTCCCAAACATGGTAACATAGATTCCAACTTACAGAATGAGGTCGGATTGAGAATTATTATGAACAGGGGCCTGAAAGTGTATCTACAGATACTCTTTGGTTATGGACAATTATAAAGGAGAGCTTAGAATCAGGCACTAAGCTACAGGGGATATCTGCCTCAGAACCAGTTAGCGCGGTGATGAGGCCCTCCATCCCTACTAAGGAAAGACCAGGAAAAGAAGCAAATACAGAGAAAGGTGATTGGAAAAAGTTTAAGGAGAGAGTTACTAAACACCAGGGTGAAGAGTCTTCACCGCTCTCATTTCTGACTAGGAAAGCAGATGAGCAGAGACCTAAGGGCAAGATGCAGCAAGAATTAAGAGGCTTGAAAGACTTAGTGGAATCCCTCTCACAAGAGGTGAAAACACTGCATGTTTCCTCAGGTAAGGGAAAGGTGCCTTTGTCTGCAACTGCTGCAAACACAGATCAGCCCACCATGCTCTGCCCCTACCCTCCCCGAGAGAGAACACTGTCTTCTTAGCTCCTCTCCTAACCCTCGTGCAAGCCTCTATTAAATATTAAAATATCACTACACTAGGTGGTCTTTGGATTCTTTTCACCACCCCCAGCCGTGAACCCTGGTCTGTTCTGCGTAAAGGCTCTAAAGGGTCTCCAGGAACTCCTCAGGCTGATGCGGGTGGTGGCGTGGCACTGTCCCATTGTCCTCAAACCCCTAACAAAATGATCTTTAATAAAAACCCTGAATGCGTTAGAAGTAATCTTGGATAACCAATGGAAAGAAAAACTGATTTCACCATTGCCAATATTCTTAAAATGAGACAGAAAACACCCTGCCAGGTAAGAAGGAGCTGAGCCCATGTGGCTTGCTTGATCTCTTCTATGTCCCCAAAATGATCTGGAATGACAGGGAGACCTTTCCTGAAGGCATACACCCGAAAGACAGAGAGGTGCTGATAATAAATAGTGTTTCCTAGCTGAAAAATGATAACTGTCTTGGAAGCAATGAAAACAGTTCAAAGAAGATGTGCACCTCCTCTGACTACCGGACTACTGAGATAATGAACCCAAAGAACTGGAATTTCCCAGGAACCTCATGCCAGGAGGACAGGGCAGCCTGTGCCAGCCAGAGGAGAAAGGCAGTTACACGGTGCTCACAACCTGCTGGATGTCCTTGCAGGAGTCTGAATTCCAGACAGTGGTCAGGGGTGGAACAGCTTGACCTGGACTGCTCGCCTAGACGTGCCCTGGGCCCTCTGTTTAAGCCCGAAGCTCGCCCTACTGCGCAGAGTAATTTGGGGGAGTCACAAATGCTCTGCTTACCTCCTAAAATGGCACAGTGAATCACTCTCCTTTTGCAGCCTTTCACTGTCACCTGTTCATTGGCTGTGATGAGAAGCCAAACTGGCATACTAGGGCTCAGACTCAAGTAGCTCCAGTGACCTCAGTGCCAGTGACTGTGTCACAGCTGAGAGAGTCAGGTCAGGCCAGAGGCGCTGAGCTGAAGAAGCACCTGGGTTAACTGCCCAGGGGCCTGCAGGACCAGAGAGACACTGGTGGCCCACCACTCTGCCTACCCACTGCAGGTGGAATAAAAGCCTCTTTGGTCTTTGTTCACTCTTCCTAGAAGACAGCTCCTAAGCTCTTGGGATTTCCTGTGTGAAAGTGGCTTTTCTGACGCACACCCTGACCCTTTGAACCACATCTGAATCATGCTAACCAGGATCCTTAGGGTAGAGCCCCAGACAGTGTCACAGGGAGTAAGAAGGACAGACAGTGGAGCACGGGACTTTCATCCCCACCTACCTCCAGAAAGGAGCGGGAGGAACGGGGATCCCTCCTGCAGTCTGCCTCCCCAGTACTGTGAATACTACCAGGTCCAGGTTTGCAGCTGGGGATCTGAACTGAAATCTTCAAGCCTACACAGCACACACTTTCCCAAATGAGCCACTCCTCCAGCCCCAGTATTGCCCAGTATTTAAACCAGACCTTAAATACGAGCAGCCAAAGGCTTGCATAGTTAAGCAAAATGCTAATATCAAACCAGAGAGTAACAAACAGAAAGAGAATTCAGGAGAAAACGACTCTCCAAAGAAAACAAAGTAGGTTATTCTCTTAATGTCACAGGAAGACAGAAACACTGCATCTGTGAAACAAAACAAGTCACCAGGAGAGATGGACAGCTGGGAAGTTAGGGAAGAGCTAGTTACACTTAGGAGAAGGAGCCACAATGCTTACTTAAAGAATAAAGCAGCCACTGAAGAGCTCAGCCTCTGGGTCATGGTGACAGGAAGGTGTCCCTTGGCTCCTGTCGGGATGACTAAAATGAAAAGGACTGTAACAACCTTGAAGGTGAGCTACCCTGTCCAGAGGACACTCAGGCAACTCCAAGAAGAGGAACCGAGGCTGCCTACCATCTACGGCCAACAATCACTAAGTTCTGAAATTCTTGACCAACGGGACATGAGGTAGCGATCTTCACCGGCTAAGCATGAAAACCATATACTTCATCGTCCAACTCCAGGAATCACCCAGGAGAAATGCCTGCATGTCCTCAGCAGAAGAGGTAAGGGAGGGCTACTGTAGCACCCCAAATTACAGAGCCATCCCATTAGCGCCAGCTTGGACAAGCAGCAGGTTAGTGACTTAGCACCACACTACTAATGACAAGAATGACCCTGCTGCATGTGGCACCAAGATGGAACCCAACACAACACAAAAGCAATCAGATACAGGCTGTGTGTGTCTGTTACATGTGGCTGGAGAGAGCCAACAGACTACACTGGAGCATGAAACGCCAGGGTCAGGTTGAAGAGGAAGTGGCAACCGGGGGCAGCAGGAGCAGGACTTCCAAGGGGCAGGTGCTGACGACCAACAGCACTTAAAACGCATGCCCTGAGCTCAGCATGGTCTATTCAGTACTGTAGAAACCACCACTGCTGAGTGAAGGACGGACACAAGTGCCAGGGACCCCGAAAACAGCTCCGAGGCCATGGACAGCAACCTCAATCAGCAGTCAAGGCAATTCAAGTTTACACAGCCATTCTTTCTAATAAAAGAGACAGGCCTGTGAACGTAAGTATGAGCACAGGTTTCCCAAACAGTGCACAACACAGGCTATTGATAAGCTGATGGATTTTATGTCATCAGAGTTTTGTAACTCTATGCTCCTTCAGAGGCCACTACTATGAAAGCCAACAATTCAGTAAACTTGGGGAAATATCTTCAAAATACATATCTGCTGAAGAAGCAGCATCAGAGTATAAAGAACTCTCAAATATAGTAGTAGGAAGTAATGCAATTAAATACAGGTGCAGGCAAGGGACTGAAAGGAGAATGGCCACTGAGTACACAAAAGCGGCTGTTATCAACAAAAACAGTAAATACAACAGACACATCATTAGAATGAATTTTAAATTGCTTGCTTGCTTGCTTTTTGATTTTATGAGACAGTTTTTCTGTTGTAGCTCTGGCTGTCCTAGAACTCACTATGTAGACCAGGCTGGCCTTGAACTCAGAGATCTGACTGCTTCTGCCTTCTGAATGTTGGGATTAAAGGCGTGCACTGCCAACACCCACCTTAAATTTTATTTTTTAATTTACAAAACTATGATCCCTGGACTAGAGATGCCCCAGTGGTTAAGACCTCTTGATGCTGTGGCAGAAAGCCTAGGTTCAGGTCCAAGTACCCACACAGCGGCTCACAACTGCCTGCAACTCCAGTTCCCAAAGATCCGATGCCCTCCTCTGGTCTCCTTGGGCACTGAACGTTTGTGGCACACAGACAGACATGCAGGCACAATACGTACATACAATAAAAAAAAAAAAAAATCTTTTAAAGATGCAACCCAAAGGAAGTGGGATAGTGGAGCCCGTGCAGCAGTGACAGCAATGCTACCGACCCTGGAGAACAGCTTCTTACAAAGCTCAGCAGGTACCTGTCAAGCCACCCATGAAAAGCAACAAAACCAGGAAAATGTGAGAAGTCAGTGGTTGCTAAGTGCAGGATTGACTAACGAAACCAATGGCATCTCAACACTCCGGCGGTAAGCACATTTGAGAAACAGAATAGCATAGTCTCCTCACCCTAACAAAAAACGGCACACTATCTGGGAATACAAACGAACCCTATAAGAAAAAAATTAAAGATAGTAAGTGACATTTTAAAATAATGAGATGGAGAGGCTTACTGTGCTCTTGGAAGAGAAAAGACATCAGCTCTTCCCCTATTCCCAATTCCAGCCGAGTGCCATCAAGATTATTTTGATAGTCTAAAATTTATATGGAATAGAACATTTACATGAAACACAGGAACAAAAAGAGTTAGCAGTTTCCGAAGGACTACACTTCCCGGCATCACTTGTGGACTCTGGGAGTCATTTCTCCCCTTATAAGGGGCACATCCCATCTTCTTCTGTCGGCAGGCATTTTGGCCATCTGCACAGGGACAACAAGATACCCCCTCACTATGAACAAACACAGTACTACCTAAGGTCAGACCAAGCCTCTCTTCCTGTCCACCTTCTGTTTCTCTACTGTAACTTGAGTTTCTTGTCCCACCACCCTTCAGCCCCAAATGAGCACACAAAGACATATTAACTATTAAACTGTTGGCCAAAAGCTAGGGCTTCTTATTGGTTAGCTCTATCTTAATTATTAACCCATTTCTACAAATCTATGTGTTTCCATGTGGTCTTGGCTTACCTGAGAATTCCTGGGCCTGCTGCTCCTTTGGTGGCTCCTCATGGTGCCTTCCACCTCTCTCCCCAGCATCCTCCTTGTCTTCTAGCCCCACCTACCTTCTTGCCTCTATGGGCCAATCTGTTTCATTCATCAACCAATCAGAGAAACATAGATACGGAAGGACACCCCCAATACTCTGCAGCTTCCTTTTAATATCTTAACAAGAGTGACATTCTGATAGGTATTAATACATCCAATTTAAAATAGTTTTAAAAGAATTACAGCACCAAGGAGGAAAGGGAAATACCACGTGTAGTGTACTCTTCATTGCCAGCTTGACTGGGTTACAATTATCAAAGGAGACAGAGACGTAGGTTTGGACGTGTTTGTGAGGGAGCTCCCACAGAGGACCAAAGCAGGAAAGCCACCCTGGATGTGAGTGACACCATCTTGCAGGCTGGATGCCTGGATGGAACAGCACCAGTAACGGGAGACAGTCAGAGAGCACCACAACTCTCCTTTGTAAGCCTCCTGACCCACCATGGCATGAACTGCCTGGTCCTGCCACACTCTCCTGGAGAAGGAAGACTGAACCCTTGGAAACTGTGAGCCCAAACCAATCCTGCTTTAAGTTCTTGTCAGGTGTTTTAGTCACAGTAACAAAGAAATAATTACACACACATGTACACACACACACACACACACACACACACACACACACACACACAGACACACACACACACACACAGATACACACACATGGACACACACAAACACGCACACACAGACACACAGACACACACATGCCATCACACATGCACACACACACATGCCATCACACACGCACGCGCACACACACACACACAGACACACATACACACACATACACACATGTACACACACATATGTACACACACACACACGTACACACACACACATGCCATCACACGCGGTTGCACACACATGCACACACACACACACATACATACACACACACACATACACAGACATACACACACACACACACACGCCATCACACACAGACACACACACACATGTACACACATACACACAATGTACACACACACACACACGCCATCACACACAGACACACACACACACATGTACACACATACACACAATGTACACACACAGACACACACACGTACACACACACACACACACACGTGCGTGCGTGCACACACACACACCATCACACACGCACACACAGACACTCACATACACACACACAGACACACACATACACACACATGTACACACACACAGACACACACGTACACTCACACACACACACAATCACACAGGCACACACATACACTCACATACACACACACATACACTCACATACACACACACACACATGCCATCACACACGCATGCCCACAACCCATACACATATACATCACACATTCGCGCCACATGCCCCTCCCTCTGTGGAGTGACTTGTATCTGTCCCAAGCACAGTAATTCCTGTGTTCAACCCCCAATAGCTCTAATCTAAGGGTGTCTGGAGACAAAGCTTGAGGGGACAGGTTTAGATGCAGTGATGGACATGTAAACAACACGATGGAGAATATCTTTAAAAGTGGAAGAGAGGCCAGAACACACACTCTCCCTCTCAGCCCCACGGAGGACACTGGAAGGAGACAGTCATCGGCCGGGCCCTCACCACAACCTATCCATGCTGCCACCGTAACCTCAGGATTTACAGCCTCCAGACTGTGAGGAAATACACTGTGGCAACTGTACAAGTCAGCCAGTCTGTAGAACTCTTTGACAGCAGCCTGAGCCAAGGGACACACGTACCATGTGAGCCTGCACTTCTGCTCTGAGGTGCACATGCCAAAGAGACACTCACACACTCGTGTCGCCACACAGGAGTGAGAAGAACAGATAAACTCAGTGCTGCTAAGTGCTCACTGTTCAGGATGCTGAAGGTGAAACAGGTGGGGTGTTCTCTCTGCTTCTGCATAGGCTTCAAAATCGCAGTCATGAACTCTGGAGTCAGAGGCAGACATAAGGTAAAAGGTGGGTATTTCGGGCCCCGGCTGCAAGCCTTTGGAGTTGCAGGCTGAAAGATACTAAAACAGAGAGTGGAGCCTGAACCAGCCCATCAGAGATCTGTGTCTTTTACAGAGAAAGATAAATGTATTCCATTCACAGTCTGGCAAACAAACAAAACAAAAACAACCATCAATCGACCCTCTGCGTACACTCATAGCCTCAAAAACGAAAATGAACAAATAATCCCAACATAAACACAAACTGCACAGCTAACACCACACCTAAACTCATGGTTTGGGTTTTCAATGTCCCATTGGCATGGTAGCAACAATGAAAATCCTTCAGATTCAGATCACTAAGGACAAAGTCCCTCTACACAACCCCTGCAGCAGCTAAGCCATGTGTGGACAAAAGAAAAGACAACATAAACCTAAGGAGTTCATGACAAAATGTCAAACAGTGAAACTACAGTTTAGCCTGGAGAAATTTTAATAACTTGAGCAATAGAATAAAATTTCTATGATAACTGAAAATGTATGTAAAACGATTAAATGTTTTAAAAGGAATGCAATCCAAAGATTAAAAACACTACAACCTGAAAATGCCAAAACTAAAAGCTGTAGCTGCTAAAACATTAACAAAGGGGCCTGTGAAGTTCTGTTAACTCTGAAGGCTCCTCTGACAGCAACACAGTAACAACCAATAGGGAAAAAAGGTGACCTGGGAACATTTATCAGGGATCATTTTGACTGTATTAATTCTGGATCAACTTGAATTGTGGATGGGTGAAGACAGTGCCGACTGTAGTCACTCACTGTGGATGTGAGCACTGTGCTGACTGTAGTCACTGATGTGTGGTGACTGTGGGTGTGAACACTGTGCTGACTGTGGTCACTGATGTGAGATGACTGTGGATGTGAACACTGTGATGACTGTGGTCACTGACATGAGATGACTGTGGATGTGAACACTGTGCCGACTGTGGTCACTGATGTGTGATGACTGTGGATGTGAACACTGTGCCGACTGTGGTCACTGATGTGTGATGACTGTGGGTGTGAACACTGTGCCGACTGTGGTCACTGACGTGAGATGACTGTGGGTGTGAACACTGTGCTGACTGCAGTCACTGACGTGAGATGACTGTGGATGTGAACACTGTGATGACTACAGTCACTGATGTGAGATGACTGTGGATGTGAACACTGTGATGACTGCGGTTACTGATGTGAGATGACTGTGGGTGTGAACACTGTGCTGACTGCGGTCACTGATGTGAGATGACTGTGGGTGTGAACACTGTGCTGACTGTGGTCACTGATGTGAGATGACTGTGGGTGTGAACACTGTGATGACTGTGGTCACTGATGTGAGATGACTGTGGATGTGAACACTGTGATGACTGTGGTCACTGACGTGAGATGACTGTGGATGTGAACACTGTGCCGACTGTGGTCACTGACGTGTGATGACTGTGGATGTGAACACTGTGCCGACTGTGGTCACTGATGTGTGATGACTGTGGATGTGAACACTGTGCTGACTGTGGTCACTGACGTGAGATGACTGTGGGTGTGAACACTGTGCTGACTGCGGTCACTGACGTGAGATGACTGTGGATGTGAACACTGTGATGACTGTGGTCACTGACGTGAGATGACTGTGGATGTGAACACTGTGATGACTGCGGTCACTGATGTGTGATGACTGTGGATGTGAACACTGTGCCGACTGTGGTCACTGATGTGTGGTGACTGTGGGTGTGAACACTGTGATGACTGTGGTCACTGATGTGAGATGACTGTGGATGTGAACACTGTGATGACTGCGGTCACTGACGTGAGGTGACTGTGGGTGTGAACACTGTGATGACTGTAGTCACTGATGTGAGGTGACTGTGGGTGTGAACACTGTGATGACTGCGGTCACTGATGTGAGATGAATGTGGGTGTGAACACTGTGCTGACTGTAGTCACTGATGTGTGATTACTGTGGGTGTGAACACTGTGCTGACTGTGGTCACTGATGTGAGGTGACTGTGGGTGTGAACACTGTGATGACTGCGGTCACTGATGTGTGATGACTGTGGATGTGAACACTGTGATGACTGTGGTCACTGATGTGAGATGACTGTGGATGTGAATACTGTGCTGACTGTGGTCACTGATGTGAGATGACTGTGGGTGTGAACACTGTGCTGACTGTGGTCACTGATGTGAGATGACTGTGGGTGTGAACACTGTGATGACGGTGGTCACTGATGTGTGATGACTGTGGGTGTGAACACTGTGCTGACTGTGGTCACTGATGTGTGATGACTGTGGATGTGAACACTGTGCTGACTGTGGTCACTGATGTGAGATGACTGTGGGTGTGAACACTGTGATGACTGCAGTCACTGATGTGAGGTGACTGTGGATGTGAACACTGTGATGACTGCGGTCACTGATGTGAGATGACTGTGGGTGTGAACACTGTGATGACTGTGGTCACTGATGTGAGGTGACTGTGGGTGTGAACACTGTGATGACTGCGGTCACTGATGTGTGATGACTGTGGGTGTGAACACTGTGATGACTGTGGTCACTGATGTGAGATGACTGTGGGTGTGAACACTGTGCTGACTGTGGTCACTGATGTGAGATGACTGTGGATGTGAACACTGTGCTGACTGTGGTCACTGATGTGAGATGACTGTGGGTGTGAACACTGTGATGACTGTGGTCACTGATGTGAGATGACTGTGGATGTGAACACTGTGCTGACTGTGGTCACTGATGTGTGATGACTGTGGATGTGAACACTGTGCTGACTGCGGTCACTGATGTGTGATGACTGTGGGTGTGAACACTGTGCTGACTGCGGTCACTGATGTGTGATGACTGTGGGTGTGAACACTGTGATGACTGTGGTCACTGATGTGAGAAGACTGTGGATGTGAACACTGTGCTGACTGTGGTCACTGATGTGAGATGACTGTGGATGTGAACACTGTGCTGACTGTGGTCACTGATGTGAGATGACTGTGGGTGTGAACACTGTGATGACTGTGGTCACTGATGTGAGATGACTGTGGATGTGAACACTGTGATGACTGTGGTCACTGACGTGAGATGACTGTGGATGTGAACACTGTGCCGACTGTGGTCACTGACGTGTGATGACTGTGGATGTGAACACTGTGCCGACTGTGGTCACTGATGTGTGATGACTGTGGATGTGAACACTGTGCTGACTGTGGTCACTGACGTGAGATGACTGTGGGTGTGAACATTGTGCTGACTGCGGTCACTGACGTGAGATGACTGTGGATGTGAACACTGTGATGACTGTGGTCACTGACGTGAGATGACTGTGGATGTGAACACTGTGATGACTGCGGTCACTGATGTGTGATGACTGTGGATGTGAACACTGTGCCGACTGTGGTCACTGATGTGTGGTGACTGTGGGTGTGAACACTGTGATGACTGTGGTCACTGATGTGAGATGACTGTGGATGTGAACACTGTGATGACTGCGGTCACTGACGTGAGGTGACTGTGGGTGTGAACACTGTGATGACTGTAGTCACTGATGTGAGGTGACTGTGGGTGTGAACACTGTGATGACTGCGGTCACTGATGTGAGATGAATGTGGGTGTGAACACTGTGCTGACTGTAGTCACTGATGTGTGATTACTGTGGGTGTGAACACTGTGATGACTGTGGTCACTGATGTGAGGTGACTGTGGGTGTGAACACTGTGATGACTGCGGTCACTGATGTGTGATGACTGTGGATGTGAACACTGTGATGACTGTGGTCACTGATGTGAGATGACTGTGGATGTGAATACTGTGCTGACTGTGGTCACTGATGTGAGATGACTGTGGGTGTGAACACTGTGATGACTGCGGTCACTGATGTGTGATGACTGTGGATGTGAACACTGTGCTGACTGTGGTCACTGATGTGAGATGACTGTGGATGTGAACACTGTGCTGACTGTGGTCACTGATGTGAGGTGACTGTGGATGTGAACACTGTGATGACTGCGGTCACTGATGTGAGATGACTGTGGGTGTGAACACTGTGATGACTGTAGTCACTGATGTGAGGTGACTGTGGGTGTGAACACTGTGATGACTGCGGTCACTGATGTGTGATGACTGTGGGTGTGAACACTGTGCTGACTGTGGTCACTGATGTGAGATGACTGTGGGTGTGAACACTGTGATGACTGCAGTCACTGATGTGAGGTGACTGTGGATGTGAACACTGTGATGACTGCGGTCACTGATGTGAGATGACTGTGGGTGTGAACACTGTGATGACTGTAGTCACTGATGTGAGGTGACTGTGGGTGTGAACACTGTGCTGACTGCGGTCACTGATGTGTGATGACTGTGGGTGTGAACACTGTGATGACTGTGGTCACTGATGTGAGATGACTGTGGATGTGAACACTGTGCTGACTGTGGTCACTGATGTGAGATGACTGTGGATGTGAACACTGTGCTGACTGTGGTCACTGATGTGTGATGACTGTGGATGTGAACACTGTGCTGACTGTGGTCACTGATGTGAGATGACTGTGGGTGTGAACACTGTGATGACTGTGGTCACTGATGTGAGATGACTGTGGGTGTGAACACTGTGCTGACTATGGTCACTGATGTGTGATGACTGTGGATGTGAACACTGTGCTGACTGTGACTGTGATGACTGTGGGTGTGAACACTGACTGTCACTGATGTGAGATGACTGTGGGTGTGAACACTGTGCTGACTGACTGATGTGATGACTGTGGGTGTGGTGCTGAACACTGTGATGTGACTGATGGTCACTGATGTGTGATGACTGTGATGACTGTGGTCACTGACTGTGGATGTGAACACTGTGCTGACTGCGGTCACTGATGTGAGATGACTGACTGTGATGACACTGACTGTGGATGTGAACACTGTGCTGACTGTGGTCACTGATGTGAGATGACTGATGTGATGTGAACACTGTGAACACTGTGATGACTGTGGTCACACTGTGGATGTGACTGTGCTGATGACTGAGATGACTGTGGATGTGAACACTGTGCTGACTGTGGTCACTGATGTGAGATGACTGTGGTGAACACTGACTGTCACTGATGTGATGACTGTGGATGTGAACACTGTGATGACTGCGGTCACTGATGTGAGATGACTGTCGGTGTGAACACTGTGATGACTGGTCACACTGAACACTGTGATGATGTCACTGTGATGACTGTGGGTGTGAACACTGTGCTGACTGTGGTCACTGATGTGAGATGACTGAACACTGTGATGTGCAGTCACACTGTGAACACTGTGATGACTGTGGTCACTGATGTGTGATGACTGTGGATGTGAACACTGTGCTGACTGTGGTCACTGATGTGTGATGACTGTGGATGTGAACACTGTGCTGACTGTGGTCACTGATGTGAGATGACTGTGGGTGTGAACACTGTGATGACTGCAGTCACTGATGTGAGGTGACTGTGGATGTGAACACTGTGATGACTGCGGTCACTGACTGTCTGAACACTGTGATGACTGTAGTCACTGATGTGAGGTGACTGAACACTGTGATGATGACTGTGGATGTGAACACTGTGCTGACTGTGGTCACTGATGTGAGATGACTGTGGGTGTGAACACTGTGCTGACTGTCACTGATGTGTGATGACTGTGGGTGTGCTGTGATGACTGTGGTCACTGATGTGAGATGACTGTGGATGTGAACACTGTGCTGACTGTGGTCACTGATGTGAGATGACTGTGGGTGTGATGACTGCGGTCACTGATGTGTGATGACTGTGGGTGTGAACACTGTGATGACTGTGGTCACTGATGTGAGATGACTGTGGATGTGAACACTGTGCTGACTGTGGTCACTGATGTGATGACTGTGGGTGTGAACACTGTGCTGACTGTGGTCACTGATGTGAGATGACTGTGGGTGTGAACACTGTGATGACTGTCACTGATGTGTGATGACTGTGGGTGTGAACACTGTGATGACTGTAGTCACTGATGTGTGTGACTGTGTGTGTGAACACTGTGCTGACTGTGGTCACTGATGTGAGATGACTGTGGATGTGAACACTGTGCTGACTGTGGTCACTGATGTGAGATGACTGTGGATGTGAACACTGTGCTGACTGTGGTCACTGATGTGAGATGACTGTGGATGTGAACACTGTGCTGACTGTGGTCACTGATGTGAGATGACTGTGGATGTGAACACTGTGATGACTGTAGTCACTGATGTGAGGTGACTGTGGGTGTGAACACTGTGATGACTGCGGTCACTGATGTGTGATGACTGTGGGTGTGAACACTGTGATGACTGTGGTCACTGATGTGTGATGACTGTGGATGTGAACACTGTGCTGACTGTGGTCACTGATGTGTGATGACTGTGGATGTGAACACTGTGCTGACTGTGGTCACTGATGTGAGATGACTGTGGATGTGAACACTGTGCTGACTGTGGTCACTGATGTGAGATGACTGTGGATGTGAACACTGTGTGACTGTGTCACTGATGTGAGATGACTGTGGTGTGAACACTGTGATGACTGTGTCACTGATGTGAGGTGACTGTGGGTGTGAACACTGTGATGACTGCGGTCACTGATGTGTGATGACTGTGTGGTGTGAACACTGTGATGACTGTGTCACTGATGTGAGATGACTGTGGATGTGAACACTGTGCTGACTGTGGTCACTGACTGTGTGATGACTGTGGATGTGAACACTGTGATGACTGCGGTCACTGATGTGAGATGACGTGTGAACACACTGTGGTCACTGATGTGAGGTGACTGTGGGTGTGAACACTGTGTGAACTGACGGTCACTGACTGTGTGATGACTGTGTGGTGTGAACACTGTGATGACTGTGGTCACTGATGTGAGATGACTGTGTGTGAACACTGTGTGACTGCGGTCACTGATGTGTGATGACTGTGTGTGTGACTGTGGTCACTGATGTGAGATGACTGTGGGTGTGAACACTGTGCTGACTGTGGTCACTGATGTGAGATGACTGTGGGTGTGAACACTGTGCTGACTGTGGTCACTGATGTGTGATGACTGTGGGTGTGAACACTGTGCTGACTGCGGTCACTGATGTGAGATGACTGTGGGTGTGAACACTGTGCTGACTGGGGTCACTGACGTGAGATGACTGTGGATGTGAACACTGTGCTGACTGTGGTCACTGATGTGAGATGACTGTGGATGTGAACACTGTGCTGACTGTGGTCACTGATGTGTGATGACTGTGGATGTGAACACTGTGCTGACTGTAGTCACTGATGTGTGATGACTGTGGGTGTGAACACTGTGCTGACTGTGGTCACTGATGTGAGATGACTGTGGATGTGAACACTGTGCTGACTGTGGTCACTGATGTGAGATGACTGTGGATGTGAACACTGTGCTGACTGTGGTCACTGATGTGAGATGACTGTGGATGTGAACACTGTGCTGACTGTGGTCACTGATGTGAGATGACTGTGGATGTGAACACTGTGATGACTGTAGTCACTGATGTGAGGTGACTGTGGGTGTGAACACTGTGATGACTGCGGTCACTGATGTGTGATGACTGTGGGTGTGAACACTGTGCTGACTGTGGTCACTGATGTGAGATGACTGTGGGTGTGAACACTGTGATGACTGCAGTCACTGATGTGAGGTGACTGTGGATGTGAACACTGTGATGACTGCGGTCACTGATGTGAGATGACTGTGGGTGTGAACACTGTGCTGACTGTGGTCACTGATGTGAGGTGACTGTGGGTGTGAACACTGTGCTGACTGCGGTCACTGATGTGTGATGACTGTGGGTGTGAACACTGTGATGACTGTGGTCACTGATGTGAGATGACTGTGGATGTGAACACTGTGCTGACTGTGGTCACTGATGTGAGATGACTGTGGGTGTGAACACTGTGCTGACTGTGGTCACTGATGTGAGATGACTGTGGGTGTGAACACTGTGCTGACTGCGGTCACTGATGTGAGATGACTGTGGCTGTGAACACTGTGATGACTGCAGTCACTGATGTGAGGTGACTGTGGATGTGAACACTGTGATGACTGCGGTCACTGATGTGAGATGACTGTGGGTGTGAACACTGTGATGACTGTGGTCACTGATGTGAGGTGACTGTGGGTGTGAACACTGTGCTGACTGCGGTCACTGATGTGTGATGACTGTGGGTGTGAACACTGTGATGACTGTGGTCACTGATGTGAGATGACTGTGGATGTGAACACTGTGCTGACTGTGGTCACTGATGTGTGATGACTGTGGGTGTGAACACTGTGCTGACTGTGGTCACTGATGTGAGATGACTGTGGGTGTGAACACTGTGCTGACTGCGGTCACTGATGTGAGATGACTGTGGATGTGAACACTGTGCTGACTGTGGTCACTGATGTGAGATGACTGTGGATGTGAACACTGTGCTGACTGTGGTCACTGATGTGAGATGACTGTGGGTGTGAACACTGTGATGACTGTGGTCACTGATGTGTGATGACTGTGGATGTGAACACTGTGCTGACTGTGGTCACTGATGTGTGATGACTGTGGGTGTGAACACTGTGCTGACTGTGGTCACTGATGTGAGATGACTGTGGGTGTGAACACTGTGATGACTGCAGTCACTGATGTGAGGTGACTGTGGATGCGAACACTGTGATGACTGCGGTCACTGATGTGAGATGACTGTGGGTGTGAACACTGTGATGACTGTGGTCACTGATGTGAGGTGACTGTGGGTGTGAACACTGTGATGACTGCGGTCACTGATGTGTGATGACTGTGGGTGTGAACACTGTGATGACTGTGGTCACTGATGTGAGATGACTGTGGATGTGAACACTGTGCTGACTGTGGTCACTGATGTGTGATGACTGTGGATGTGAACACTGTGCTGACTGTGGTCACTGATGTGTGATGACTGTGGATGTGAACACTGTGCTGACTGTGGTCACTGATGTGAGATGACTGTGGGTGTGAACACTGTGATGACTGTGGTCACTGATGTGAGATGACTGTGATGAACACTGTGTGACTAACTGACTGTGGATGTGAACACTGACTGTAGTCACTGATGTGTGATGACTGTGGATGTGAACAGACTGTGACTGACTGTGAACACTGACTGTGTCACTGATGTGAGATGACTGTGGGTGTGACTGACTGTGTCACTGAGATGACTGTGGGTGTGAACACTGTGATGACTGTCACTGATGTGTGATGACTGTGGGTGTGAACACTGTGATGACTGTGGTCACTGATGTGAGATGACTGTGGGTGTGACTGTGCTGACACTGATGTGAGATGACTGTGGATGTGACTGTGCTGACTGTGGTCACTGATGTGTGATGACTGTGGATGTGAACACTGTGCTGACTGTGGTCACTGATGTGAGATGACTGTGGGTGTGAACACTGTGATGACTGTGGTCACTGATGTGAGATGACTGTGGATGTGAACACTGTGCTGACTGTGGTCACTGACTGAACACTGAGTGTGTCACTGATGTGTGATGACTGTGGATGTGAACACTGTGCTGACTGCGGTCACTGATGTGTGATGACTGTGGGTGTGAACACTGACTGTGGTCACTGATGTGAGATGACTGTGGATGTGAACACTGTGCTGACTGTGTCACTGATGTGAGATGACTGTGGATGTGAACACTGTGCTGACTGTGGTCACTGATGTGAGATGACTGTGGGTGTGAACACTGTGATGACTGTGGTCACTGATGTGAGATGACTGTGGATGTGAACACTGTGCTGACTGTGGTCACTGATGTGTGATGACTGTGGATGTGAACACTGCTGCTGCGGTCACTGATGTGAGATGACTGTGGGTGTGAACACTGTGCTGACTGCGGTCACTGACGTGAGATGACTGTGGGTGTGAACACTGTGCTGACTGTCACTGACGTGAGATGACTGTGGTGTGAACACTGTGCTGACTGCGGTCACTGATGTGAGGTGACTGTGGGTGTGAACACTGTGCTGACTGTCAACGTGAGATGACTGTGGATGTGAACACTGTGCTGACTGTGGTCACTGATGTGAGATGACTGTGGTGTGAACATGTGAACACTGATGTGTGACTGTGATGACTGTGGTCACTGATGTGATGACTGTGGGTGTGAACACTGTGATGACTGTGGTCACTGATGTGAGATGACTGTGGATGTGAACACTGTGCTGACTGTGGTCACTGATGTGAGATGACTGTGGATGTGAACACTGTGATGACTGTGGTCACTGTGACTGTGTGATGACTGTGTGTGACTGTGTGAACACTGTGCTGACTGTGGTCACTGATGTGTGATGACTGTGAACACTGTGTGACTGTGAACTGACTGTGGTGAGATGACTGTGTGTGATGTGACTGTGATGACTGTGCTGACTGCGGTCACTGATGTGTGATGACTGTGGGTGTGAACACTGTGATGACTGTGGTCACTGATGTGAGATGACTGTGGATGTGACTGTGCTGACTGTGGTCTGACTGTGACTGTGTGATGACTGTGTGACTGTGAACACTGTGACTGTGGTCACACTGATGTGAGATGACTGTGATGTGAACACTGAACTGTCACTGATGTGATGACTGTGTGGTGTGAACACTGTGACTGTGCTGACTGTGGTCACTGATGTGAGATGACTGTGGATGTGAACACTGTGCTGACTGTGGTCACTGACTGTGATGATGACTGTGGGTGTGAACACTGTGCTGACTGTGGTCACACTGTGATGACTGTGGACTGTGTGTGGATGTGACACACTGTGCTGACTGTGGTCACTGATGTGAGATGACTGTGGATGTGAACACTGTGAACACTGTGATGACTGTGGTCACACTGATGTGAGATGACTGACTGTGGTGTGAACACTGTGCTGACTGTGGTCACTGATGTGAGATGACTGTGTGGTGTGAACAACACTGTGATGACTGCAGTCACTGATGTGTGATGACTGACTGTGTGACTGTGCTGTCACTGACTGTGTGATGACTGACTGTGTGTGAACACTGTGATGACTGTAGTCACTGATGTGTGATGACTGTGGTGTGAACACTGTGCTGACTGTGGTCACTGATGTGAGATGACTGTGGATGTGAACACTGTGCTGACTGTGGTCACTGATGTGAGATGACTGTGGATGTGAACACTGTGCTGACTGTGGTCACTGATGTGAGATGACTGTGGATGTGAACACTGTGCTGACTGTGGTCACTGATGTGAGATGACTGTGGATGTGAACACTGTGATGACTGTGGTCACTGATGTGTGATGACTGTGGATGTGAACACTGTGATGACTGCGGTCACTGATGTGTGATGACTGTGGGTGTGAACACTGTGATGACTGTGGTCACTGATGTGTGATGACTGTGGATGTGAACACTGTGCTGACTGTGGTCACTGATGTGTGATGACTGTGGATGTGAACACTGTGCTGACTGTGGTCACTGATGTGAGATGACTGTGGGTGTGAACACTGTGATGACTGCAGTCACTGATGTGAGGTGACTGTGGATGTGAACACTGTGATGACTGCGGTCACTGATGTGAGATGACTGTCGGTGTGAACACTGTGATGACTGTAGTCACTGATGTGAGGTGACTGTGGGTGTGAACACTGTGATGACTGCGGTCACTGATGTGTGATGACTGTGGGTGTGAACACTGTGCTGACTGTGGTCACTGATGTGAGATGACTGTGGGTGTGAACACTGTGATGACTGTGGTCACTGATGTGAGATGACTGTGGATGTGAACACTGTGCTGACTGCGGTCACTGATGTGAGATGACTGTGGGTGTGAACACTGTGATGACTGCGGTCACTGATGTGAGATGACTGTGGGTGTGAACACTGTGCTGACTGTGGTCACTGATGTGAGGTGACTGTGGGTGTGAACACTGTGCTGACTGCGGTCACTGATGTGTGATGACTGTGGGTGTGAACACTGTGATGACTGTGGTCACTGATGTGAGATGACTGTGGATGTGAACACTGTGCTGACTGTGGTCACTGATGTGAGATGACTGTGGGTGTGAACACTGTGCTGACTGTGGTCACTGATGTGAGATGACTGTGGGTGTGAACACTGTGCTGACTGCGGTCACTGATGTGAGATGACTGTGGGTGTGAACACTGTGATGACTGCAGTCACTGATGTGAGGTGACTGTGGATGTGAACACTGTGATGACTGCGGTCACTGATGTGAGATGACTGTGGGTGTGAACACTGTGATGACTGTGGTCACTTATGTGAGGTGACTGTGGGTGTGAACACTGTGCTGACTGCGGTCACTGATGTGTGATGACTGTGGGTGTGAACACTGTGATGACTGTGGTCACTGATGTGAGATGACTGTGGATGTGAACACTGTGCTGACTGTGGTCACTGATGTGTGATGACTGTGGGTGTGAACACTGTGCTGACTGTGGTCACTGATGTGAGATGACTGTGGGTGTGAACACTGTGCTGACTGCGGTCACTGATGTGAGATGACTGTGGATGTGAACACTGTGCTGACTGTGGTCACTGATGTGAGATGACTGTGGATGTGAACACTGTGCTGACTGTGGTCACTGATGTGAGATGACTGTGGGTGTGAACACTGTGATGACTGCGGTCACTGATGTGTGATGACTGTGGATGTGAACACTGTGCTGACTGTGGTCACTGATGTGTGATGACTGTGGGTGTGAACACTGTGCTGACTGTGGTCACTGATGTGAGATGACTGTGGGTGTGAACACTGTGATGACTGCAGTCACTGATGTGAGGTGACTGTGGATGCGAACACTGTGATGACTGCGGTCACTGATGTGAGATGACTGTGGGTGTGAACACTGTGATGACTGTGGTCACTGATGTGAGGTGACTGTGGGTGTGAACACTGTGATGACTGCGGTCACTGATGTGTGATGACTGTGGGTGTGAACACTGTGATGACTGTGGTCACTGATGTGAGATGACTGTGGATGTGAACACTGTGCTGACTGTGGTCACTGATGTGTGATGACTGTGGATGTGAACACTGTGCTGACTGTGGTCACTGATGTGTGATGACTGTGGATGTGAACACTGTGCTGACTGTGGTCACTGATGTGAGATGACTGTGGGTGTGAACACTGTGATGACTGTGGTCACTGATGTGAGATGACTGTGGATTTGAACACTGTGCTGACTATGGTCACTGATGTGTGATGACTGTGGATGTGAACACTGTGCTGACTGTAGTCACTGATGTGTGATGACTGTGGATGTGAACACTGTGCTGACTGTGGTCACTGATGTGTGATGACTGTGGGTGTGAACACTGTGATGACTGTGGTCACTGATGTGAGATGACTGTGGGTGTGAACACTGTGATGACTGTAGTCACTGATGTGAGGTGACTGTGGGTGTGAACACTGTGATGACTGCGGTCACTGATGTGTGATGACTGTGGGTGTGAACACTGTGATGACTGTGGTCACTGATGTGAGATGACTGTGGGTGTGAACACTGTGCTGACTGTGGTCACTGATGTGAGATGACTGTGGATGTGAACACTGTGCTGACTGTGGTCACTGATGTGTGATGACTGTGGATGTGAACACTGTGCTGACTGTGGTCACTGATGTGACTGTGGGTGTGAACACTGTGATGACTGTGGTCACTGATGTGAGATGACTGTGGATTTGAACACTGTGCTGACTGTGGTCACTGATGTGTGATGACTGTGGATGTGAACACTGTGCTGAGTGTAGTCACTGATGTGTGATGACTGTGGATGTGAACACTGTGCTGACTGCGGTCACTGATGTGTGATGACTGTGGGTGTGAACACTGTGATGACTGTGGTCACTGATGTGAGATGACTGTGGATGTGAACACTGTGCTGACTGTGGTCACTGATGTGAGATGACTGTGGATGTGAACACTGTGCTGACTGTGGTCACTGATGTGAGATGACTGTGGGTGTGAACACTGTGATGACTGTTGTCACTGATGTGAGATGACTGTGGATGTGAACACTGTGCTGACTGTGGTCACTGATGTGTGATGACTGTGGATGTGAACACTGTGCTGACTGCGGTCACTGATGTGAGATGACTGTGGGTGTGAACACTGTGCTGACTGCGGTCACTGACGTGAGATGACTGTGGATGTGAACACTGTGCTGACTGCGGTCACTGATGTGAGGTGACTGTGGGTGTGAACACTGTGCTGACTGCGGTCACTGACGTGAGATGACTGTGGATGTGAACACTGTGCTGACTGTGGTCACTGATGTGAGATGACTGTGGATGTGAACACTGTGCTGACTGTGGTCACTGATGTGTGATGACTGTGGATGTGAACACTGTGCTGACTGTAGTCACTGATGTGTGATGACTGTGGGTGTGAACACTGTGCTGACTGTGGTCACTGATGTGAGATGACTGTGGATGTGAACACTGTGCTGACTGTGGTCACTGATGTGTGATGACTGTGGATGTGAACACTGTGATGACTGTGGTCACTGATGTGTGATGACTGTGGATGTGAACACTGTGCTGACTGCAGCCACTGACGTGAGATGACTGTGGATGTGAACACTGTGATGACTGCAGTCACTGATGTGTGATGACTGTGGGTGTGAACACTGTGATGACTGTGGTCACTGATGTGAGATGACTGTGGATGTGAACACTGTGCTGACTGTGGTCACTGATGTGTGATGACTGTGGATGTGAACACTGTGCTTACTGCGGTCACTGATGTGAGATGACTGTGGATGTGAACACTGTGATGACTGTGGTGACTGATGTGAGATGACTGTGGATGTGAACACTGTGCTGACTGTGGTCACTGATGTGAGATGACTGTGGATGTGAACACTGTGCTGACTGTGGTCACTGATGTGAGATGACTGTGGGTGTGAACACTGTGATGACTGTGGTCACTGATGTGAGATGACTGTGGATGTGAACACTGTGCTGACTGTGGTCACTGATGTGTGATGACTGTGGGTGTGAACACTGTGCTGACTGCGGTCACTGATGTGAGATGACTGTGGGTGTGAACACTGTGCTGACTGGGGTCACTGACGTGAGATGACTGTGGATGTGAACACTGTGCTGACTGTGGTCACTGATGTGAGATGACTGTGGATGTGAACACTGTGCTGACTGTGGTCACTGATGTGTGATGACTGTGGATGTGAACACTGTGCTGACTGTAGTCACTGATGTGTGATGACTGTGGGTGTGAACACTGTGCTGACTGTGGTCACTGATGTGAGATGACTGTGGATGTGAACACTGTGCTGACTGTGGTCACTGATGTGTGATGACTGTGGATGTGAACACTGTGATGACTGTGGTCACTGATGTGTGATGACTGTGGATGTGAACACTGTGCTGACTGCCACTGACGTGAGATGACTGTGGATGTGAACACTGTGATGACTGCAGTCACTGATGTGTGATGACTGTGGGTGTGAACACTGTGATGACTGTGGTCACTGATGTGAGATGACTGTGGATGTGAACACTGTGCTGACTGTGGTCACTGATGTGTGATGACTGTGGATGTGAACACTGTGCTGACTGCGGTCACTGATGTGAGATGACTGTGGATGTGAACACTGTGATGACTGTGGTGACTGATGTGAGATGACTGTGGATGTGAACACTGTGCTGACTGTGGTCACTGATGTGAGATGACTGTGGATGTGAACACTGTGCTGACTGTGGTCACTGATGTGAGATGACTGTGGGTGTGAACACTGTGATGACTGTGGTCACTGATGTGAGATGACTGTGGTGTGAACACTGTGCTGACTGTGGTCACTGATGTGTGTGACTGTGGATGTGAACACTGTGATGACTGCGGTCACTGATGTGAGATGACTGTGGGTGTGAACACTGTGCTGACTGTGGTCACTGATGTGAGATGACTGTGGGTGTGAACACTGTGATGACTGTCGTCACTGATGTGAGATGACTGTGGATGTGAACACTGTGCTGACTGTGGTCACTGATGTGTGATGACTGTGGATGTGAACACTGTGCTGACTGTGGTCACTGATGTGAGATGACTGTGGATATGAACACTGTGCTGACTGCGGTCACTGACGTGAGATGACTGTGGATGTGAACACTGTGCTGACTGTGGTCACTGATGTGAGATGACTGTGGATGTGAACACTGTGCAGACTGCGGTCACTGATGTGAGATGACTGTGGATATGAACACTGTGATGACTGTAGTCACTGATGTGAGATGACTGTGGGTGTGAACACTGTGATGACTGCAGTCACTGATGTGTGGTGACTGTGGATGTGACCACTGTGCTGACTGCGGTCACTGATGTGAGATGACTGTGGATGTGAACACTGTGATGACTGTAGTCACTGATGTGAGATGACTGTGGGTGTGAACACTCTGCTCACAATAGTCACTGATGTCGGATTAGGCCAACATCTCCTCTCTCCCTTAATGCTGTTTTTTCCATGTATTCATCACAGCAGCAGAAACGCAATCTGAATGCTGCCTCACCCCCTGGCCAATCCCTTACCTGCCTCCCATCTGTCATCGTTCTGTCTATCTCCATGTCTGTGAGGGTCATGCCTGCAGTTGTGGTGTTTGCACTGGCAATCCCTCCTCCTCCTGGGGTCTTTGCACTGCAGCTCCTCCTCCCTTGTGGTCTTAGCACTGGCAGCTCCTCCTCCCCCTGGGGTCTTTCTACTGGCAGCTCCTCCTCCCCCTGGGGTCTTTGTACTGACAGCTCCTCTTCTTCCTGGGGTCTTGCACTGGCACCTCCTCCCCTTGGGGCTTAGCACTGGCATCTCCTCCTCCCCCTGGGGTCTTTGTACTGGCACCTCCTTCCCCTGGGGTCTTTGCACTGGCAGTGTCTCCTCCACCTGGAATATGATTCCCTGAGACCTCATTAACATGGCCTACTCCTGACTCCTTCAGGTCTCTGCTGAAATGTCCCCTGACTTCTAAATCTACACAGAAAAAGAGCCAAACTGACACCCTCTCACCCCTCTTGTACGCTTACTTCTGTATCGTGTGTATCTGGATGATTGTAGATCATGCTTTTTGTTTTGTTTACTGCCCTTCACTCCCAGCTACAAAGAAAAATGCACGCTGACCACTGTCTGTTCTGGTCAAAGCAAGATCCCAGTGCCTATGGTAAGCAGGGGCTACAGAGAGGAGAAAGCCAAGAAAGCTGTCACCTTTATCCTGTCCTCAAATATCCACAATGCACAGAACACGCTCAAGGTTTCTTTCCTCACCGTGAAAACTGTTCTAAAAATTGACCAGGATGCACTTTCCAAATAATTCACCATAAAACATTAGCACACTTTCTAAATTGCTTTCTCAGTTAAAGCGCCCAGTGGGATAAAAGCCATTTTCATGAATCAACTTCCTGTTCCTTATTTTTATCCTTCTTCAGAACTCACGTCCATGTCTCATCCACCGGCCATCAAGCCGACATTGCCCCTCCTCTCGACAAAGCGCTGTTCCCTACTTCCTTCTTTTCTGAGTACTTACTGCTGACATCTGTACCTGTGATCAGATATCAACATGTACTGCTTCATCTCTACTCCATATTAACCCTGAACACATGGAAAGACAACTGCTTAAGTGTGTGATATGCGCTGGTAATATCCGTATCCACTGGATAGTCCAACTACTTCCCTGTCAACATTTACACAGCAATCCTGGTACAAATACAGTACTACAAACAACAACAACAAAAACTATCACTAAATCTCCTTGTTTAAGAAAATCTACCTTCAACTTTCCTTGGTTAGTCCAATGACGTTCAAATAATATTTTTGATAATATTTTTCCTTGAGGTAACTAGTAGGGCCGAGTTGTCTTATAAGTGCAACTATATGCAGTTAAAACCTGGAGTTCGGGGCTCAGAAAATGGTGCGGGGGTGGGGGGTGGGGGGGAATTCTTGACGTGCAAGCAACTGGACCAGAGTTCAAATCTCCAGCAGCCAGGTAAAAGGCCGGGCATGGCTGTGCACACCTGCAACTCCAGCGATGAGAGGCAGAGACGGGGGATGGCTGGGACCTGTTGACTGCCAGTCAAGACCCTATCACAAGGGAATGAGGTGGAGATTTACATGCAAAGTATTTTTTGTGGTCTGAGATATACTTTATTGTGTAGTTTAGGAAAAAATAAACACGTGCATAACAATATTCTTAATTCTCACTGTGGCATAACTGCTTCAGAAAAAAAGCATCCACATCATTCTCTTATTTTTAGTACAAAAAACATTATCACTTAATAGCATTTTAACTCCTTTCAGTAATATTTAATAACAGCCAAGCCCCATTTAATAACAATTCTGTCAAGTTCCAATACTACCACCTACTGGTTACAAGTGTGACTACACGGAGAGCACATTAAACTGTTATTTTAGGGAGGCAAGGTTAGCATCTTGTTTGTCACTAATGTGCAAACTTACAAACCTCTGTAAAATTACATAGCAATGGAGCCGGGTGTTGGTGGCGCAGACCTTTAATTCCAGCACTCGGGAGGCAGAGGCAGGCAGATCTCTGTGAGTTAGAGGCCAGCCTGGTCTCCAGAGCGAGTGCCAGGATAGACTCCAAAGCTACACAGAGAAACCCTGTCTCGAAAAACCAAAAAACAAACAAAACAAACAAACACAAAAAAAGATTACCTAGCGATGGATGAGAATACAGTGTGCTGGTGACATCTCGAGTACTTCAAAGACCAAAAACATCCCTTACCAGCTCCTCTCTCCCTCTCTCTCTCTTATTCTCTCTCTTATTCTCTCTCTCTTATTCTCCCCCCGCCCCCCCCCCCGGTGGGATCCTGCCTGTCCAGGAACTAAGCTCTGTAAAACAGGCTGGCCTCCTGCTTCTGCCTCCCAAATGCTGGGATTAAAGATTTTTTGAGGCTGCCACCCAGCCCCAGTTCATCTCTTAATGTCGGGATTCTCTCATTCTGCTCTGCATTTTTAGGAGGTGTGGCTTTGTTGGAGTGGGTAAGGACTTGATCAGAGACAGGAGGACTCCTGGGGCCTGACTTTGCAACCAGTCTAGTTAAGTTGTTGAGGATGTATAGAAACAATGGGAAAATGTAAAATAAAATAAAAAAAAAGATAAGAATGGGGGTACTGGGCAGTGGTGGCGCATGCCTTTAATCCCAGCACTTGGGAGGCAGAGACAAGCAGATGTCTGTTGAGTTTCAGACCAGCCTGGACTACAGAGCGAGTGCCAGGACAACCATAGCTACACAGAGAAGCCCTGTCTGGGGGGGGGGGGGGATGAAGAAGACAGCTGATGTCAAACTCTGCCTCCATATACAACGACTCTGTGTTAATCGTTGATAAAAAGAAACAGAACACAGAAACTAATGCCATGAAAAAGTAAATGTTCTTACCTGGTAGAACTCCTGCTGGGCTGGTGCCAGAGTGCTGGCAACTAGCCCTAATCCCTGATGGACTATATCTGGCCTCGGTCGGGAGAGTTAGCTCCTAGCCATAATCCGTCCAGTGCTGAGCAGATACCTTTGGTCCCCCCCATGTGAACCTTGTCTGGGAGCTTCCCTATGCAAAACGTGGTTGGGAGGGAAACCCGAGAAACCGTGGTTCTCCCTTTATTGAGACTTTGTGCTTGGCATGGTCCCTTTGGAAGCCTCATTCAAGTTGTTCTAAGCATGTGGAAATCAAATGGCTAAACTGTAAATATGGAAAAAAGTGTGCCCTGGGCACAAGGAGAGAGCTTCAGTCCATCAAGGCTGGGGACCCCGCAGCCGCAAAGGGCTCAATTCATGCTTAGAAGTGTCTCTGAGTCTTCTTTCCATGAACCCATGTGAACCCACACCGACACAAGTCTTATTTTTCTATTTTGTTTTACTAAGATAATGAAAGCCTATGGCCTACACAACACACCAGCGCTGGAGGGAGGGGTGTCCAAAGGGAACTAATTCTGAAAAGCCGGCTTCCCTACTTCCCATCTCACGGCTCTGGAGAAAGGAAAGGTCTCACATCTTCGGAAATGCAGGCTTGAGGTGACATTACCAGGAAGAGGACCCAGACTCTCCCCTTTGCCCTTCACATACAAACTGAAGCCTTTAAATCCACCCTGGTCATGGACCTAGAACGGCACCAGAGAACATAATCGACACAGTAAAGGAGCACCCTGTGGAGCAAGAGAAAGTGCTTACAGGTCACACATCTGAGGAGGAGATGGTCTCAGAAGGTATAAACAACATATATAGAACAACAAAATGAGCAACAGAGGGCGTTAGTAGACATTGCTCTGCAGAAGATCTATGAGTGGCCAATGAGCATGTAGTGACCATCACTGGTCACTACAGACAGAAAAAACAAAACCACTAGGAAATGCCACCTTCCATGGAATGACTGCTACCAAAGGAGAAAGAGGGCTGGACAGATGGCTCTGTGGTTTTAGGGCTGCTCTCCCAAAGGACCCAGGCACAATTCCCAGCATTGACCTTGTATAACTCTAGTTCCAGAGCATCCAATGACCTCTTCTGACCTCCATGGGGACCAGGTACAAAGTCAGACATGTGGACAAAACACCTATGTACACAGAAAAGAACAAGTACTGGCCAGTATCCAGACAATAGAATCCCCATTTGCTGTTTGTAGGAATGTAAAATAGTGCAACTGCTATGGAAACAGTGATTCCACAGGTTAAAAAAAAAAAAATTTAAAAAAAGGAATTGCCCTTAACCTCTGAGTTTATACCAAAAAAGAACTGAAAGCAGATCCCAAAGGGGTATCTGTACTTCTTGTGTTCATGGCAATCACTCACAAACAGCTAAAGGTGGAGCCAACCAGGCATCTGATGACCAAATGGATAAACACAAGCTGCTGTGCATCTCTGAAGGAACATGACAGATTATATATTCTTAAAAATTATATAGGAAGGAAATTTTGATGTGTTACATCATGAATGGAACCTAAGGACTTTGCACCAGGTGAAATGAGTCAGTTAGAAAAGACAAATCTGAGGGTTGAGGGTTGTAGGCAGGTACAGTGTTTAGGTGTGGAGTTCAGCTCCTCAGGCCCCAGGAGGTGGAAGGCAGCAGCCCTCCTCTGTAATCCCAGCACTCCTACAGTGAGATAGGAGATGGAGACAGTACACTCTCCGGACACTTAGGGGTCAGCTGGCCAGACACCCACGGCAGTGAACAAAAGAGCTGAGGTTGTCCTCTGGAAAGTGTGAAGATTAGGAAAAGACAAATACATACTCTACCATTCTACTTCTGAGGCAGAGGAGTCAGACTGCGGAAGACAGGACGCAGACTGGAGAGGTTTGGGGGTGAGTGGGAAATCATGCGTCCGGTGCTAAGCTTCAGTTTGGGAAGATGGAAGTAATCTGCAGACTGGACACATGACAATGTGAGTGAATTCGATGCTGAACCATTCATTTACAGGCATTAAGATCTGGGGTAGGGGGCTGGAGAGATGGCTCAGTGGTTAAGAGCACTGCCTGCTCTTCCAAAGGCCCTGAGGTCAATTCCCAGCAACCATCTCACGACCATCTGTGATGAGATCTGGAGCCCTCTTCTGGCCTGTAGGCAGACATGCAATCAGAACACTGCAGACATAATAAATCAATAAATCTTTAAAAAAAAGATTTGGGGTAGGAAAGAAAGGTCAGACAGGAGAGATGAGAAGGCTGGAGACGAGCTAACCAGAACTAAGGATGCGGGAACACCTAACACTTTGTTCTAACTTAATTTAAAAACATAATTTTAGAGATGAGTTTGAACACAGGAAATCTTCATGGGTGGGCAATGCTGCCCTTACAAGATATGATAACTTGGTTCTATCGTGAGCTGGGAGGTCCCAGAGGCTCTCCAACAGAGGCTGTTGTCACGTCTCTTGGTTGCCTACTAGTATTAGATAATGAGAACCTATTGCTCAAGACACAGCACACTCTGGTGAAGGACACAGACATCCAGCTGAAACTGACCTGAATATTTGCTCCCTAAAGGCTTTCTCTCGTAGCTCCAGAAGGCACTAGGCATGCCACTGAAGGGAGAAAGTCATCAATGGACATTACCCAGAAGGCACCCCTCAGTGCTACAATACTAACTGGCAGGCAGAATGTGCCACTGGTGCAACCACGGGATGAGGGTTACAGTGTAAACAACAGCTTTATGATTGGATTTGAGACCTGCCTGGTACTGTGGACATGGTCAAAAGGTCAGGATGACATAGGCCCTGTGGTAGTTTTAATGATAATGGCCCCCATAGCCTCATATAGTTGAGTGCTTGGTCCCCAGTTAGCGAAACTGTTTGGAAAGGATTAGGTGTGGCCTTGTTGGAGCAGGCTTTAAGGTTTCAAAAAACTAGCACCACTCTCAGTGCCTGTCTGCTTGTGGCTGCATCTCAAGATGTGAGCTACAGCCTCTGCCTCAGCACAGTGTCTGCTGCCATGCTCCCTACCATGGACTCTAACCCTCTGAAGCTATATGCCCCAAATAAATGTCTTCCTCTTCTATGAGTTGCCTTGGTCATGGTGTTTTATTACAGCAATAGAAAAGAAGCTAAGGCAGGCCCTACAGAAAAGCCCATTACTGTTGTTCTACTAAGTGAGCATGTTGTCAAACTGCCTCTAAATATTTATGTGTGTACCAAAAGATCAGGTCTGCTAGTCAGCCTTGGCCAGGCAAGCTCTGTCTTCAGTGGCTGCAAGGAATGCAGCCTCAAAACTAGTCAGAGTGCTGGGGGTAAGCCACTGCTGGGCGCCCTGCTGAGGGAGAGGAGGAGACATCCATAACAAGTCCCTGCCTGGGGAATGTGGCAGAAGTAAAAGAATGTAAAAGACAGGGGATGGAGAGAGTGCTCGGGAATTGTCTTCTAGACGTGACTCAGCTCATGAACTCAACACAGCTATGGTAACCTGTGCACAGAACTGAGCCGACAGGATCGTCAGCATTCTAGGGGGTAGCACTAACCAGACTGAGTTTGCGGGAGGAAGGAGAGGCAGAACTTGGACTCCACTGGGACAGAATCAAGACACACTGGATACATGTGTAAAATTGTCAAAGAATAAATAGAAAGGTATCTTTAAAATTCAGACGGTGAATTTTATGTTTATATGCACATATGTTTTGAAAACATGACAATTAGTTCCAATGCTACATTTAATGGTCACATTTAATAACTATTAATCAAGTGTCAGGTACACGATATTAAAAGTGGAATCCTACAGAGAAAAACTGTTTCCTAAAGTAAACAGGAGGCTTCTAATGAGCACAGAAATAGTCTATAAGCCAAGATGTCTTAGAAGACTAAAGTGCATGTAGTTACAGGTTGCTACGTAATATAGAAACAATCCTAAGTGAATGCTAAAACATCTGTATAACTCAATATTCTTTACTATTTTATTTCTTCATTTATTCAAAAAAATTTCAATTTTAACAATATTTCCAATCAGGTTAAAGGTCAAAAGTTCAAGTGTCACCAATCATCTGTAAAAGCATAGTGTCCTATCAGATAGCTGTGACAGCATCCATCACCAAAAAGGAGACGAACATGAAAATGAGGACTTGGAAACTGTTCCACATCTAGCTAACTGCCTGACGACTCTTACATGAAATGAGTTACAAACAACTTCTCTGGAAACAACCAACACTAACACCCCTTTAAGAAAACCTGATAAACACTGTCACCCTTTGAGGAAAGCATAATGACCATCTAACCATCCCCCAACACTGTCACCCCCTTGGAGGTGAGCCTGGTGAACACCGTCGCCCCCTTGAGGTGAACCTGGTGAACACCGTTGCCCCCTTGTGGTGAGCCTGATGAACACCGTTGCCCCCTTGAGGTGAGCCTGGTGAACACCGTCGCCCCCTTGAGGTGAGCCTGATGACCAATCTCTTTCTGTCGACTGCTCTCATTTGATGTCTTTACCATGACATCTGTCTAAAAGCATTAGACACCCTTTTTTTTTTCCAAACTCAACACATTTATTATATGCAATCCAAGATGTACACAGTGTATATACACTCCCCACACTAGGCTTGCATTCTCAGAAGCAACCTTATCCTGCATATGAACAAAGGCAAAGTCTGGCCTTATGGTCGTAGAAACAGGACTTAAAACAGACAAAACATGCTCTTGTAGCAAAGGAGACTTTCCTGGGCTGCCTTTCTACCCTGAGTATATCCAGCAGTTCAGGACATAGTTGTATAAATTTGTCTCTAAGTATTGTAAAGTAGTCATAGCATTCCAGAGGGGCGGGATACAGCTCCTGGGTCAGCCTTCTCATCTTGGCTGTGTGATGTAGAAGGTTCTTCAGGACAAGCAGAGAGATATCATTACGATAGAAATTGATCTTGGTAAGCTGGGAGCATTGGGTCAGAGCAGGCAAGATGGCATTGAAATGAGGGTCCTTCAAGTTGCACTGCTCCAATTCCAGGGTTTGAAGGGTACTTTTGAGTCTCTCAAGCAGAACCCCAAGAAGCTTAGGGCATGAATTTGATAGCTCTACACCACTCAGGTTCAGATGTTTGAGCTCACAGATGACCAGGCACTGGCTCAGGTAACGCAGGTCTGACTGTGAGAGACGGCAGTAAGTGATTGACAGGGTCACCAAGGGGTTGTTCAGGCACCTGAGCCACTCTTCAAGGCAGCCTGTTAAAAAGTAGACGTCATTTACACAGAGATTCTGCAGGCAGGGGAGTTTGGAGAACTGAGAAAGCAACAGGCTTATCCATTCCGGCTCTGCAGCAGCGTCAGACGTGAAAAGCTGCCGGATTATTTCTAGGATGAGAGTGCGGAGATGTCTCATCTGCCCCAGGTAAGGAAAAATGTGTGCCATGTACTGAAGACACCACTGACTCAACCGCAGCTCCTGGATACAGCCTACATCCACCATGTTGAAGAGCTGTGTGGCAGTGAAGACAGGTGCATCCCAAATATGCAGCTTTCTACAGCACAGATGAACAGAAGCTTTTTGCCGCTTGGCCCACTGCAACAAGTATATGTCACATTCAGTGAAACTGGCTTTCGTGATTTCAAGTTCAGTTACTACTGTGAAAGGCTTCTTCTGCACAGAATTAGGACACATCTCCACTGACTGCGGCTGCCTCATGGATTGTGGGGAGCAGCCACTTTTATGGCTTCCAGCATTAAGGCTCCAGAAGTCTAGGTTCACGTTTATCAAATCAAGCACTCTGAGTTTTGACCTGGGATGAACCTTCTCTGTAATCAGCACATCTAGTCCATCAAGCAGTCCTTTCAGAGTCTCCAGGTGGGGGTTGTAAATCAGGCCTCCTGCAGGAAGGCATGGGAAAGGCCAGGCAGGCACCATGGCCCTCAGGATGTTTGAAAGTCTGTCATTGAAGGCTTTCTTAAACATCTCCGGGAACATCCCCACGGGCAGGTCCTCCAGAGCAGAGATGACCAAGGCCTCCTCCCTCAGCAGCCTCTCTAGTGCCAGTTGCAAGAGTGTTGGTGGTGCCCGGGATCCCATTCTGACAGGTTTTCAGGAATAATGATCCTGAGGAAGCTGATGTGAGCTCTAGCAACAGGACTCCAGATGCCAGCAGGGATAGGCAGTGACTCCTAGACACCCATTTTTGAGCCACAGCATAACTTGGGGAAAACATCTCCCCTGGTTGGATCACTAAGTCTACTTATCAAGGGCCTCCTGGGAGAAGGACTGTACTGGCCACTGAAGCATCTGAGATGTACCAGCTCTTCCTTAACAAAACACATAAAACGAGAAGAAAGGAGAGAGCAGAAAAACAGCCAAGATCAGTGAGTACTTAACTGCAAAAGAGAGATGCCAGAGACACCTCGTGCAACTGACTCTAAAACTGTAATTACTGATCCAATGAAGTGTGACAGAAAGAAAAGCACAGGCCAGGGAATGCCTCACTATACAAGAAATACCACAGCAATCTATCTGCCCTGTGTGTCCCCAGGGTAGTCTCCCCAGGCACTTGACTGTGTGTCTGTGTGTGTGTGTGTGTGTCTGTGTGTGTGTGTGTCTGTGTCTGTACAATGCACATGTGTGGGGGGGGGGGTCAAAGGACAATCAGGGGAGTCATTTCTCAGGTACTGTTCACTTTTGGGGGGTTGGAGGGTATTTTACTGGCCTGGAATTTGCCAAGCAGACTACGATGACTGGCTAGAGAGCCCTAGGGACCTATCTGTTACCACTTCCCCAGTATTGGGATTAAAAGTCATCAAGCTTGGATAATAAGAGTGAGTGAGTAAGGCTGGGGGGCGTTGGTGGCGCACACCTTTAGTCACAGCATTCGGGAGGCAGAGGCAGGCCGATCTCTGTGAGTTTGAGGCCAGCCTGGTCTATAGAGTGAGTTCCAGGACAGCCTCCGAAACAATAGAAAAACCCTGTCTCAAAAAACAAAAAACCAACAAAGGGTGAGTGAGGAGTGAGCGGGTGGGTGGGTGAATGAATGAGTGTTTTGGGGAGCAAACTCAGGCCTTCACGTCTAAGCCCCTCACTGAGCTTCCTCCCGTGTTTAAGCACATTGTCACTGTGCTGTCTTTGCTGGGATTCTTCAGGGACTGCATGCTTGGGGGAAACAAGAGACTGTCCGTATGGAAAGAGCTGGCAGTAGGAAGGTGACACTACTGCAGCAGCCTCCTGAATTGTCACTAGTGTCCAACTTACTTCATCATCATGAGAGGATGACCCGTGGGCAGTTCTTCTCCTTAACAGAACCAATGCAGTTTGTTATCAAGGGGAAAACAGACAAAACACGTACACCTGTCTGCCTCAGCAGGCTGGGCATGTCTTCAGGAACTCCGAAATAAACCTAAAACAAGGTAAAAACACACACAAAAGACCACAACAAAGGACAAGTGAGGACAAGACAGCAAGGGCCCAGCACAAGTGGGGCCCCGTCACAACACTGGTGCCTTGACTTCCCAATGGGCCCAGTATTCCCAGAGATGATGGAGATGGGGTTCATTAAATGAGGACCGGGTACTTCAAGGTTTAAGGGCAGAGAACACCAGGTCTCATCCTATGAGATTTGGGAGGCCAAAGTACAATACTCACTTCACTCCAACCTGAAAACAGGGCTCTGTCCAACTGCACAGTGAGAGGCTAAGGTAAGACACTCAAGTTAGCCTTAACTTAACTTGTATAATCCATGATTCAGGCAAGGCTCACACAGCTACCCGGGCCCAAGCTAGGACAGGGAAATTTACATATGCTGCAGGGACATTCCAGATAGGCAGGGACAAAGAGAACTGGCACTTGGTGTCTACAGAACACAGGACAGGAGCTACCAGGTACACAGTTTGTAGAGACCCTGGGTGGTGGAAGGCATGGTCACCAGAACAGCTTCGTCCACAGTGTGCCAACTCTGACACCCAACCTTCCTGAAAAGGCCTCTCCAAGTAGGATAGGGGATGTACCACACCCACAGCAACTGGGGCTGCCTCAAAAACCATCTGCTTCTTCCCCGTCTTGACCTTGTCATCCCGGAGGATAAAGGGTAGATTCTAATCAAAGGCTAGGAGCCCTGAAAAGGGAGCACAGAGGGCGGCAGGCAGGAGCTGTCTGAGGCGAGGGCTCATTTATCCCTTGGATCCTTCCTGAAAGACAGCCTAGTCCACAGCTGTGCACAGGGCTCTCTCCTTCCGGGTTCTATTACCTCCTGCCTGCATCTCTTTGGCCTATGGTGACTGGTTACTGAGCGACTGGCCCAGGGTCCTGCCACGCAGGTGTCTGCTGCTGCTTGTCTACACGCACAGCTTCTCCGCACAGAAGCAGTGACTGCCAAGTGTGGGGACAACTAATGCTTACTGTAGCCTGGCTTGCTTCATGGAAGCCACTTTACAAAATGGAATCACTCACTAGGGATTCCGTCCTATGCTGTTTTTTTGTGACGAGATCCTTCTGTATGGGAAGCCACCTGTTCCTGGCACAGGACTGAACAAGAAGAATGCGCTACTGCAGTCACATGCCTGATGGCCATTCCGAGGCTGGCGAGTGCTGGGCTGCTCCTACTCTGGAGCTCTTTCTTACAGACAGCACTGCTATGGGCGCTTTCCTATCTCCTGGGACACATAAGCAAACGATCTCACTGGTTAGGAATTGAGGAGTGACCTGAGCCGTGGCATCTATCTGTACATCTCAGTTTTGGTACTTAATATCAAAAGACCTTCTGTGTTTAAAACCCATGCCAGCAACACACAGGAGTCTCTGCTGGATACCCAGCACCGACACGCTAAGCCTTGGTGGGCGGGTAATGTTATTTTTCAGGTTGAGTTTTCATTTGCATGATCACAAATGAAGTTAGCAGACTCGGGTTTGCTAATGATGTGGACATACTTGGGTTTTTTTGTTTTGGTTTTTGAGAGCCTGATTCTCTTGCCCACTAGATGGCAGAGTTCTTCCACATGCAGATCTACTGGCTGGGAGAACCCAACTCTGAAGGAAAGGCCTCTCTCTCCATTCCAGAACCAGTGGCAGCCATGCTAAGTATACAACCATGGTGCAGAGCACAGAGAGAGCAGAGTCTGAAAACCAGAAGCAAACAGCCTCGGGCCATAAATGTCATCAACTCCACACAGAGTCTTCCACACACTGGGGACAGACAGCAGGAAATGGAGTAAGATAATGGGCATACAGAGCTACCTGGTGGCGGGACACTGCCACTGCCCTTCTCAAAGATTCAAAAAAAAAAAAAAAAAAAATCAAGTCAACAAAAAATGACTAGACATATTTTTAGTATGTGGAAGCCTGTACACTAAACTCCTCCATTTCTCACATACTAGGAAACAGAATTGTATTTAAATAACTAGGAAACACAGTTCTTACTTATCATTCAGTGTTCCTCAGCTTTGATAAACCTCTAGCCTCGAAGGGTTTACTTTGACTCACTTTCAGAGGCTCTGAGTCCAAGACTGGCCCCACTGGCCCTGAGTCTATGGAAGGGTTTCACATTAAGGCAAGGAGGGCAGGGCAGAGCAAATTGTTCATCTCATGACTGCATCTCAGACCCACAGTGAGGACACCCCCACCCCCAACCCCACCCCAGGGCATCTCAGATACACAGTGAGGACACGCCCCCCACCCCAGGGCACCTCAGATCCACGGTGAAGGCATAGCCCCCACCCCAGGGCATCTCAGACCCACAGTGAGGACATAGTCCCCCAGGGCATCTCAGATACACAGTGAGGACACGCCCCCCACCCCAGGGCACCTCAGATCCACGGTGAAGGCATAGCCCCCCACCCCAGGGCATCTCAGATCCACAGTGAGGACACGCCCCGCACCCCAGGGCATCTCAGATCCACGGTGAGGGCATAGCCCCCCAGGGCCAGCCTCCCACCTCTTAAAGGTCCCTACCACCTTCTGAGAATAAATTACAGGCTGAGGGCTAAGCTTTTCACACATGGACTTCTGGGAGACACTGAGGGTCCAATCACAGCTCTAGCCCACTGCAAGTCCTCTTTCTTTTTACTGGTGACCTCCTGGTATCACAGGCTGACCCAAATGTCCTCATTTCTCCCCATGTCTCCTTTAATTGAACTGTCAGGTGCATCACAATGGCCCTGGGGTTCTTCAGAGGCTTGGATCTTTGTTCTCAGGGAGGATATCTCTGTGATTCCTGGCCTGGGGTCCTACAAGACTTCAGCACCTACAGGACTGGTGAGCTGCCAGGTAGGAGCCCGCTCTGAGAACTTCTTAGTGACAGACTATGATTTTGATGCTGAATTAGCTAAATTTATCTGCCATATTGATTGATTATCCCATCTGGGTTCAAGTCATTTCCTATAAGGTAAGTAACTGCACAGAGAGACAGAATTGGGGAAGACTAAATTCACAAGACAATTTAGGAAATTAAAGGAAGTTTCTCTTCATTCTAAAGTGGCTATAAGAATATGTCTACAAATAGTTGGAATTAAAAAATACATTTAGGTAATCTCTCAGAATTTACTCAGGAATTCCTACTATCAACACACCCCAACCTTCAACCCCTGAGCCCAGCCCTCCTGAAGCAGTCATCAGTTGAGACACTAGTCTGAAAAAGTAAGAAAAACAGGGGTTCCCTTGTCAAACTAGAAGGGGGGCATGGGGCTCGGATTCCTCCACTAACGCAGAACTCTCTTGGTTCCTAAGTCTTCTCTTTGGGGAACGGCTGTCTGGCGACCACTGAGGGCTTGCTCTCCACTGTCCCACACTGGGACAGGCCAGGTGAGCAGCACTGCAGCAGTCCCCAGCCGCAGTGCCAGCGTCTGCTCTCACTATAGTGGGGAGCCACTGGAGGCAGGCTGCGTTTATCTAGCAGCACCCTTTCTACTTTCAATGGTGTCTTAACTGAATTGGTTATTCAAAAACTGAGTTCCCGTACTAAAATAAAAACTAACCCACACAGTCTTCAATGTTCAAACCCAGAGCGAGACCAAACATTTCATAAAGTAAAGGGAACCCATAGTCCCTGGGAATATGAGAAACCAAGTTCTTCTCACATTCCAAAACACAGTGAGGAAATAAAAACCACAGAAACAGCCCTGAAGCTCCTGTGTGAGAAAAAGGATTTCTCCCAGGCAAAGGAGACTTAAAACTTGGCCCTTCACCCACTCCCTGTCTCCTGCTGCACAGCCTGAGGCAACTTCTTTAGCTCTGTAACCCTTCCCAACCTGCAATCATGGTGAAGAGATCAGGACGGCAGGAGGGCCATCCTATCGCAAAAAAACACACATGCACACACACGCACACACGCACGCGCACACACACACACAGACACACACAGAGAGACATAGACACACACATGCACACAGACACACAGACACAGACACACAGACACACAGACACACACACACACACACACACACACACACACCTGCCACCTAGGCTCAGCATCTCAAGCTAGCCAGTGTCCCTGCAGCTGTCTGTTGCTCCCTCCCCCTCTCTCTCCATCTGTCATCTCATTGGCCAAAGAACATAAAATGTCCCTTTAGACACAGCTTGTGCCAACTCTCAAAGCACAGGATGTAGTGCCAGAGCACTACATCCTGGGAAATCAACACAAACGCACGGCACAGAGCTGGGTCGAGGTGTCTTCTGGGCCAGCCCAGCATAAGAGGGCAGAGAACAGGTCTAAGAAAAGGCAGAGGATAAATGGCAACTGTTCAAAGTAGACAAGGAGAGGACCTGCCAAGCCTTCGGGAAGTTCTAATCCACTTGGGTGCCTTGCACTAAGAAGTGTAAGTTCTCAGTTAAGAACACTGCAAATGGGGAAAGACTCATGTTTTAATGAGACACCCAGACAAAGGCCAGCACTTCCTGTCAGAAGCCTTGACATGGACTCTGTGTGATTCAGTAAACGATGCACAGGGTCTCAGGCCAGAGCTTACTATGCGGCTGAAATATCACGCTCCTGGGTAGCATTTGAAAAGCACAGCTCCATATAAAACATGTACGACGTGACTTTGCAATGGCAAAGTCATATCTGGAAAAGGAACCGAGGCAGTCACTACTACAGTAGCTGAAGGCCAGGCAGCATCTGAGTCTCTGGGGACTCTTGAGTACATTATTCTAGAAGGCCACCATGGTTCCCAGTAGTTTGCTACCACAGGTAACTTCAGCAACTTTTGTAGGACAAAGGGTTACCACCTCTGAGAAAAGAAGCAAAGTTCTCAAACTGCCTCAAATTCAAGTAGGGCATGGTACTGTAGTCCAGCACTTGGGGGACAGAGGCAGGAAGACCCGTGCAAGTTCAAGGCCAGCCTGGTCTACATAGTTCCAAGCCAGCCAGCATGACACAGAAAGACCCTGTGTCAAAGAGGAGGGAGGATGAGGTGGCAGCAGCCGTATTAAGTCACTTAGTAAGAACACAGCTATGCTTAGGTACCTTTTACAACCTGACAGAACATGTGTAACTGATGCAGAGATACTGGACGAGAGGTAGGTACCCTTAAAGAAGAAGGTGAATGCAATGCTGTGGCTGCTCAATGCCCTTCCAAAAGAGTTTCACTTCCCCTCTTAGCTTAGAAGACTCCAAACAGACTTCCCCCATCCTTCCTAAGATTTGCAGAGATGTTCATACCAGGAAGGAAAGGAAGGAAGGAAGGAAGGGAGGGAGGGAGGGAGGGAGGGAGGGAGGGAGGGAGGAGGGAGGGGGAGGGAGGGGAGGGGAGGGGAAAAGAAAAATGCTAGACTTCCTCGAGACAGAAAAGGGACGAAGTAGTGGAAAGTAGCCACAGGATCCGGAAACAAATCTACAGGGCAGAGCGGAAGCAGGGAGCCATGGATCCCCACTGTAGGTGCCTGGAAATTTGGAAATGTGAGATGCAATATGATATAATTTATAAACCTGGCGGAGATGACCGAGGAGTGCCTGGGTGGCGGGTGCTTTGGCCCAGACAGGATTTTTCTGGATTCGAGTTCTCCAAATCCTGCCACATGAGTTCTGTGCCTTCGATTTTCAGAGAGGCAACACAGAACAACAACAGCAAAGCTAGACCAAGTCACACAGCTCAGAAAGAAGCCAGGCTCTGAACCTGCTCTGCCCAACATCACATCTCCTTTCTATAAATGACACAGGCTTCAAACACACAGTTAATTCAAGAAAATTTCCCCTTTTATATGCCTTTCTTGAAGGCATGCTAGCACCTCAAAAGGAGGCTGAGCTGAGCAGGACTTCATAAACAAATCACTTGTGAAAAAGAAAAACCACATCCAGGGTAAAGCCCCACACCGAGAACATTTCAGAGCACTTCCTGAAAGAGGCAGCACGACACTCAGCCCAACAGACAGCCCCGTGTTGAGACTACACGGCACTTGGCCTCACAGACACCTCGTATTGGTACTACATCTCCAAAAGGGTTTCCACAGACAACTAAGACCAAAGGGCCATCTATGTAACTCGAGCTCTGAGAGCTCCTTACAGGACCTGCACGTGGACAAATGGCCACCTCTCAGACAGCCCTCTGACCAGAGGTAAGCTTCATCCAATAACTTGGTGGTTAAACCGTTATTCAGAAGGAATGCTGTTTACTAAACGGAACTTCGGCTTCACTTTCGTTGGTTGTTAAGTGTAGAGTTTCAGAAGCTTTTATTTTATTTTTGAGATTATAAGTACATCATTTCTCCCCTTTTCTCCCTCAACTTTCCCACACACACCTCCTTGCTCTTTCAAATTCATGGCCTCTTTCTCATTAATTGTGTACACACACAAACACACACACACACACACACACACACACACACACACACACACACACACACACACACACCTGCTCAGGTGGTATAATGTTACTTGTGTGTTGTCATGTTTTCAGCACTGGATAGCCAGTTGGTATGCTTTTACCTGGGGAAGGGCAGTTCTCTCACTTTCAGCACAGGGGCCGCCAGCAGCTCTCTGTGTACGGCCAGGGCCTCACTGTCTTTCCCCATCCATTTAACACAGTGTTGACATCATACATCATAACATATCTCCATGTCGTTGTCGTGTGGTTTCAATTGTCTTGTTTCATGAAATTAGTCGGTTTTAAGAAAAAAATACAGATAATCATGGAATTAAGTTTTTCGAAAGTTAACCTGAAGCCAATCAGTTTTTAACACTTCCCCCAAATCCTGCAGAACACAGGTTGTATGGTAACACAAGATGCGTGCGTTACGCTGGGGGACATGGGCAAGGATCCATGACAGGTGGACTACAGAGCAGCGACCAGGAGGGAGGGGTGAGCAGACAGGGTGCTCAACGTGGTTTATAGATACAGGCGTTTCCACAGCACTGTCAGGAAGGAGGAGGAGGGTCTATCAAACTTCCTTTACTTTGCAATGCTATTTTAAAACCCACTGAGAGTTAAAGTGTTTAATCTTCTAAGCTGGTCTCCTTTGCTTAATGATAAAGACTTCATTTCTCTATGCAGAAATTTTCTCATTTGGGAAGAAACTAATATTCTGGTTATATAAATGTTTGGGGGTGCTTTTTAGACAGGGCCTCACTGGCTGGCCTGGAACTCAGGCTTTAAACAGGGCTCCACCACCCTCTGCCTAGGCGCCGGGATTAAAAGCATGTGCCGCCATTCTCAGGCTTATTTGGGAATCTTAATACAGATCTTCAGATATATAGGATTTTACTCCAAAGTCACATTTAAGTCAAATATGTTACAACCAACAAAGGGAACAAACCCATGTACCTCATGCTTGCTCACAGCAATTGCTCACATTAATTCTCACCAACTGACCACGGGCTACTCATCCTGCCTGTAATTTTCACTAAAGACATTCTCGGGGCCGAATTAGACATAAGCACCCTCCAAAGTGGCATTCTTAAAGAAAGCTTCTCATATTCCGAAGAGATGCTATTAAGTTCCATCTGTTCATAGTGAGAGTATTTTTAAGTCTCTGCTGAGACTGCACCAGGGGTGAGGTAATTTCACACTGACAGGTCCTTATTTATAAACACTATTAAACTCATTTCTTTCCTAAGTAAACACTTTTTGATGGTAGGATTCACTTTCTGTATACACACGCTAGGACTCAGGTCTGCTTCCCTTTGACAGAACTTATGTTCATCTAGGCAGGGCAGGAGTCTGAAAGTCACTAGACAAGAGAAGCACACTCAAAGCACCACTTTCTACACCCCACTGATGCACGCTCAAATTCCAGGGCCCTGGTAAACAAAACATGGCAGCCCCTGCCTCAGATACTCCCAACCGCCTGCCTACCTGTTACTCTAGGACACAGTGGACCATGATACACAATAGTAGTGAGTCTAGACCTACGACAATCTGAAGAGAATATAGGATGACTCCAGGAAGAAAGGTTTGCAACTTTGAAAAAAGGGGTGTGGGATGGATCAACAGGGAATTGCAAGACCTCACTGCCCAGGCAGACGAGAGCTGCTGAGGGCCACTGAGCACTTCCTGTTGTGTGCTAGAGGGGCAGCAGCCGAGACAGAACAGCCAGAGAAACCCACACTCCTACTTGCTCACATGAGAGAACTACCGTCTCCAGCTGTTCTGGTTTTTCTGTAAGTGTTCTGATACGTGCTTTGTAAATTATGGTTGTATTAGTGAATGAAAAGTGCCTGAACATTGCTTATCTGAGTTATAAAATAAACAGAATAAAAATGATAAAAATTGGAAGGCCATTTTCTAAGATTTAAAATCCAGATTGGCCCCTTCCCCATTATTACTCCACAGAATTTTTACTGTCACCTAATTGGTTATTTGGGCAAGAGAGAGACGAACAAGGCCAAGGAAACTAGATGAATCTCTCAGAGCATCATGGTGCCTGAGGCCATTTGAACTGACCAGTACATTATAAAGACTGGGGCTGGGCATGGTCATACACACCTTTAATCATGGCACTCAAGAGGCAGAGACAGGCAGAACTCTGTGAGGTGAAGGCCGGCTTGATTTAAATAGTGAGTTCCAGGACAGCCAGGGTCATATAGAAAAGAAGTCCTGCCTCCAAAATAAATAAATAAAGTCTAGGATTCCTAGCTCAGTGGGGTAAAGTAAAGACCTGTGTTCAATGCCTAGTGCTACAAAAGTAAGAGGAATCAGTCAATAGCAATAACTCTAGGGCATATGTTCTTGAAAAACACTAAGGCACGCACACGACTCTTCCATATAAGGTGCCCTCAACACTGAAATTAACTAACAGCAAACAGCCTGAGATGGCGCTCCCTGTTTCCGTAAAGCTCTTATACCGTTTTCTTATGTCTTACAGTTCTGCATACCATGGGCGTCGGCCTGCTGTAAGATGACCACCCCCAGCGATCTGGATCGGCTGGTCCTTTCTAGCCACTCACACCCCGATGAATACAAAATCGCAGCCCTGGTCTTCTACAGCTGCATTTTCCTGATTGGATTACTTGTTAATGTCACCGCACTATGGGTTTTCAGCTGCACAACCAAGAAAAGAACCACTGTAACCATCTACATGATGAACGTTGCACTACTGGACTTAATATTTATACTGAGCCTACCCTTCCGGATGTTTTACTATGCAAAGGGTGAGTGGCCATTTGGAGAGTATTTCTGCCACGTTCTTGGGATCCTGGTGGTGTTTTACCCAGGCCTTGCTCTTTGGCTTCTGGCTTTCATCAGTGCTGACAGGTACATGGCCATAGTGCAGCCTAAATACGCCAAGGAGCTGAAGAACACCTGCAAGGCTGTGCTCGCCTGCGTGGGAGTCTGGATAATGACCCTGACCACCACGGTCCCCCTGATACTGCTCTACGAAGACCCCGACAAGGCCACCTCCCCCGCCACCTGCCTGAAGGTCTCTGACATCATCCACTTAAAAGCAGTCAACGTGCTCAACTTCACACGTCTGGCGTTTTTCTTCTTGCTCCCTTTGTTGGTCATGATCGGGTGCTACGTGGTCATCACCCACAGCCTGCTGCGCGGGCAGACCTCCCAGCTGAAGCCCGCGGTGAAGGAGAAGTCCATCCGGATCATCTTCACACTGCTGGTGCAGGTGCTCCTCTGCTTCGTGCCCTTCCACATCTGCTTCGCCTTCCTGATGCTGCACGGGGAAGGAAACAGCTACAACCCCTGGGGCGCCTTTACCACCTTCCTCATGAACCTCAGCACGTGCCTGGACGTCGTCCTCTACTACATTGTGTCCAAGCAATTCCAGGCTCGAGTTATCAGTGTCATGTTGTACCGAAACTACCTTCGGAGCGTTCGCAGGAAAAGCTTCCGCTCTGGCAGCTTGCGCTCACTTAGCAACATGAACAGTGAGATGGTTTGAGTCAGAGTAAATGGCCTGTCTTTAATCTCTTTGAAACTCTTTTTCTAGCTACTTTCAGGTGACCCAGCATTCTATATTATCCAGTCCCTTCTCTGGTAAAAAAGAAATAATAATAAACTTAAAAAAAAAACAAAACTCTGTGGTATTTTATTGTTCCAGCAACATGATTAAATAGAGTATTCTGATATGCTTTTATTTTTTATTTTACAACTTCTATAACGCATGGGCATGAGTCATTTGTGGTGACCATGCCTGTGATCACACCACTCAAAAGGCAGAAGGCCAGCCCAGGCTACATAGTGAGACTGTCTCAAAAACCAATAATAAAAATACAGATAACATATTCATGAATTACCGGGGGAGGGTCACCCAAATTAGGTTTGGGAGTCAGGCCTTATCAGAGTAGGTTGTTAACAAACTTAACTTTTTTCTCATTAAATTCTGTATACAAGTGGCTCGTAAAGAGGGAAAAAAAGTTATTCAAAATAATTCGATAGATCTCCTTACATCAGTTCACACTTAGGAGGGCAGTCTGAATTCAGTATTGTATCAGTTCACACTTGGGAGGGCAATTCACACTTGGGATGGCAGTCTGAACTCAGTATTGTGTTAGATCACACTTGGGAGGGAAGTCTGAACTCAGTATTGTATCAGTTCACACCTGGGAGAGCAGTCTGAATTCAGTATTCTACACTCTAAACATCAGCTTTCAAGGTTTCTACATAAGCAACTCTGCTCAGCTCACTACAGGGATTAACCAATGGCAACAGGGCGTCCAGCAGTCCCCCATCCTTTCTTTCAACAAGCACCTGCTGCTTCCCAAACCCCACTCACGGGAAAGGTTGTAAAGGTAACTGAGATCCCATTTCTGCCCCATAAATTGATATTCCTATGACACGAGATGATAAGTGGTTATTAAATAACTTCTCACAACACCAACAGCTTGCTCTTCTTACACAGTTAAAACATACATTATAAAAATTTTTCCAGGCCACATGCTATTCAGGGAACCTTAGTTCTGATCTTAGCCTCCCCATTTGATTTCTCCACAAAGAAATGTCTTATCTAAAAGCAAAGGAACTGAACTACAACCAATAAACTCCTATTCTAAACATGGACATAAAATGACTCAACTTACAACTCCCTCTACAAAATAACCTTCATGACTCTTTTGCTTGGGACAGAGTGTAACTCTGAATGTCCAAGTCAGGTACCAATTTTTCAATAATAAGCAAAAACGTTTAAAAAAATGTACAGTGATAACTAGAGGATCCAGGAGCAAAGGCGGAACTTTGATGGAGTTTCTCAACAGAGAAAAATAATGGGAGATTTCAGGCTCAAGAGCCAAGTGAGTAAAATCCTTTAAGAAACATTGGAGGGGAGGGGGAGATGGAGAGAGGGGGAGGGGAGAGCCCCTGTGGTTTAAGATACAAACACACACAGTCACTGAGTGGCAGAGCACTAACCTAGTATATGACTCCTAGAAGAAAGGAATGGGTGGGTGCTTACACACAGCCTATTTTCAACTACTCAGACAACTCTACTCTTGGGCATGCTCTCAGCAAGCCCTTTCCAAAAGGTTTCTTTCAAGAATGTGGCGTGAAAGCGCAAGGCACAATGAGAGTGCAGACAAAGCAACGGGGTGAAATGTGTGCTGTGGTCTTCACACCGGGAAATTAACAGTGAAAAACAAGTCATGGCAGCAGAGTATTTACCACTGTAATCAGACGCTCCTTAAACTACACTGCACTTTTTTTATTGTGTATGTACACATGGTAACTACACACATGTGGGCATCTGTATGCCACAGCATGTGTGTGGAGACCAGAGAACAACCTGCATGAACCAGTTATCTCCCTCCACCATGTGGGTTCCAGGGATCACACACATGCATCAGGCTTACAGGGCTCAAAGGAAGAAGGGAACCAAGCATGGGGCTTGTCGCTACATGCTGCTAGTGAAGGAGCCTAATCTGCCCTCTTCATGGCCCTGTGCTGCAGAGCACCTCCAACTGACGAGAGTGCCAGGCAGATAGAAACTGGGCTCAGAAACAACAGAGTCCAGGCACTTGCAGGATATCACTAAACTCGTAAGTGGCACAGCTGGAACCCAAAATGGTGACAGCGAAGTCTACCATTGCAGACAGCACCTATGGAGTCTGACCCCTATTCAAAGAAAATGCAGATTTCAAGGTCTTGGGGTTTTGTGGGCTTTTTTTCTTAATTCTAGCACAGCTGTGACACTTGTTTCCATTATCTTTTTTTTTTTTAAAGATTTTATTTATTTATTATGTATACAACATTCTGCTTCCATGTATATCTGCACACCAGCACAGGGCACCAGATCTCGTAATGGATGGTTGTGAGCCACCAGTTACTGGGAATTGAACTCAGGACCTCTGTAAGAGCAGCCAGTGCTCCTAACCTCTGAGCCATCTTGTTTCCAGTCTTTAACACTGATTTTTTTAATAGTGTGTATTTGTGTGTGTGTGTGTGTGTGTGTGTGTGTGTGTGTGTGTGTGTGAATGTGTATGTGTATGAGAGAATGTGTCAGTGTGTGTGTGTGTGTGTGAATATGTGCGTGTGTGCATGAGAGAATGTGTCAGTGTGTGTATGTGTGTGTGTGTGTGATGGGGGATGTCATGTATCTATGTTTCTCTTATTGGTTGATGAATAAAACACTGATTGGCCAGTAGCCAGCAGGAGATATAGGCGGGGCTACAAGATGAGGAGAATTCTGGGGAGAGGACAAAGAGAGGAGCTGCAAAGGGACACCATGTAGTTCAGGGAAGATAGGACACGCCAGGCATTCTCTGGTAAGATAAGGCCACATGGAAATACTTAGATTAATAAAAATGGGTTAATAATTAAGAGAGAGCTAGCCAGTAAGAAGCCTAAGCCATTGGCCAAAGAGTTTATGATTAATCTAAGTCTCTGTGTGTTTATTTGGAGCTGAAGGGCAGCAGGACCAGGTGGGAAAGAAACTCCGCCTACATGTGTATATGTACGGATATGTACATGTGTAGGCTACAGCACACATATGTTGGTCATAGGACAACTCACTCCTCTCCTTCCACCTTTGTGTAAGTCCAGGGATCTGTGTTACTAGTATTATCCAAGTCTCATTCTTACACCAACACATCACACACACACACACACCTCCAAAACTCAGTAGTCTTTGTTAAGAACCAATAAGAACTGGCCAGATAATAACTATTCTGAGAGCTGGGCATTGGTGGCACATGCCTTTAGTCCCAGCACTCAAGAGGCAGAAGCAGATGGATCTCTGTGAGTTTGAGGCCAGCCTGGTCTCCAGAACAAGTGCCAGGATAGGCTCCAAAGCCACACAGAGAAACCCTGTCTCGAAAAACCAAAAAAAAAAAAAAAAAAAAAAAAAAAAAAACCATTCTGAGGAGAGAGTGCCTGGGCACCGCTGTGGAGTTAACACGGAAGCCTTCTCCAGCATTGCACCCTGCTCACAGGTGTGAGCAGCAACCCACACTCCCCACCTAACACACTAACAGTTGTGTAACACAAGGCTGTGCTGTAATGATGACACAGGAGCAGCGGCCCATGGTCCCCACCTACCACACTCACAACCCGTGCAACTCAACAAGGCCACACTCACAACCCGTGCAACTCAACAAGGCCACACTCACAACCCGTGCAACTCAACAAGGCCACACTCACAACCCGTGCAACTCAACAAGGCCACGCAGTTGTGATGACAGAACCCTGACTCCCCACTCGGGTGAGACTCAGAGAGACATGTTATTAAAACAGCTGAAGGGCACTTTTCATGCTGACTCTAACCTAACACTAGTTACATATCTAAAACAGAGATCCAGCCTGCTTAGGAATCAAGGGACCTGTTTTACCTGACATTTCTCAAACCCATCCTGTAAAATTAGAACAAGGCTAAAGTCAGTGCACACAGGATGTTAAATATCCAGTTTCTCTATGTGCACACTACCGTGCCTTGCAAACACAGGCTCACATATTTAATTCTGACAGGCTTTAGGCCTTCTGCCTGCATTCACAGTTGTGCCCTTGGCTCCCAGTTGCTCTATACACTAACACAGTTTTACTTGAAAGCAGGATCGAGCCAGTCTGTCCCTGTAGGAAGCACAAAGCTATTATTACCTGTGCACTGACTTTGCTCGACCTTTGGTGGAAGTATAAAATTAATAACCTAAAAATTTCTTCAGAATCTCAACTTCAGTACATTTATTTTGTTGTCCATGCTAATTAAATTTGGATTTTTTAATGTTTAATTAGCTCATAAAATTACAATAGCAAGATATCACTATAAAAATACACAAAACAAATTCAATTTGGGGAATTCAGGATGGTTGTAGGTTTACCATCCCAGCACCTAGAAAGCCTGAATAAAAAGACTCTTGTATTAGAGGCCATCCTGGGCTATACGTATGAGACACTGTCTCAAACAAACTATGGAATAATTGCAAAGCTGAAAGAAAAAGGAAAATACTCTGAAACTATTTTAAGAGCGTAAGGAATATGTAAGTATATACTGGATTTTCTTTACACACACGCTTACTATATCTGAAAGTACAAATTAATCTCTTTTCAGACAGAATCACAGTCACTATGTAGCCCTGGCTGGCCTAAAACTCACTATGTAGACCAGATTGGCATTGAAATCACAGAGATCTATCTGCCTCTGTATCCCAAATGCCTGGACTAAAGGTGTGGCCACCACAGCCGCCTTAAAAGACCTTTGGTGAAAGTTCGTGAATGACAGTATTTCAAATAAATTTAAGAATCCTAAATAAGTAACTCCAAACTATAAGCTACTTACAATCCAGAAGGCAAATTACTGGCCACAGTGATGCCAAACGAATACTGCACAGCTTCCACAAGGATGAGGTCAAACAAGGCTGACAAGACCCAGGAGCCCAGCAAGAAGGACTATAAAATAAAACAAAAAACAGAAAATGAGTTGCCAAAAAATAACAGCTATTTAGTTAGCATGAATTCAGGTGTGTGTGGGGGGGATGTGGGCTATGTACACACACACACACACACACACACACTCACACTCACACACACACACACACACTCACACACACACACACACACACACACGCATATTACACATATATGTATACATGCATAAGCATAGTTTTAACATTGTTTTTGTTACTTTCCAAACTTGAGAAATAAATCATAATTGTTCATATGTATTAGTTCCTACAATTTCTAGACATGCTGAAAAACAACATTTAGTTAAAACATACTGCTAGTAAGTAGCACGTGTACTATTAAGCCAAGTAAGTGATCAGAGTCTTACTAGCTAAAGTTCCAATTAAAATTTTTATTACTGGCACACACAGTGTTGTGTAGTGCCGTCACCACCGTTTCTTTGTTTTATCATGTTACTGGCTTAAATTCAAGTTTCTTCTTTGGCTAATGTAGAGGCCACAAACCAGATCTAGAATCATGTAACTTATTTATAAATAATATGCTCAGTTTTAAAAAATGGAAGGCATTTTAAAACAAGGATCTGAGCAGCATTGCATCCTATAACCCCAGCTATTCTGGAGCCTGAATAGGTGGATTACAAACCAGAGGCCATCTTGGGGAAATACGCAAGTCTTTACTTCGAAGTTTGGAAAATAAAACATAAGGGCTGGAGATGAAGCTGGTGGTATAATGTACTTGCCTAGCAAATATGCAAATCCAGCATACAGATGAGGTCATTTCACTCTGGAATCTCAGCAGAAAAAGTTAAAACATTAAGTAACTTACTGCAAACTTCCTGCTCCCGTATCTTCTTTCAAATATTCTGAAGTTATAAATAAGAAGACTACTGCAAAAAGTATCTTTCAAGTCAAGGCAAATTATTCTTCCGCATACCAGCCTCCAAATCTAGACAGAGATTAAAATCAGAACACCCAGTGAGTGACATCTCTCCGGTTACTATGCACGCACTCGCAAAGGTAAACTCAGCATGCCTGATGTCAAAAGAGAATTCTAGATTCCCTCCAACGGTGAGAAGTCTCTTTGCTTGCTATAATAAGATGCATGCGGTTAAGGCAACAGAGGATTCCTCGTGAACCTCACTCATCAGGGCACCTGCTGCCAGGTCTGACACCATGAGTTCAAGCCCACATCTAAATGGACAGAGACAACTGACTCCACAGAGTTGTCCAGACTCCCACACGAGGCCCACCATGGCATGCTCCCCACCACCACACACACTCACACAAGCACACACATACTTACTCTCACACACTCACACACGCACTCACACTCAAACACTCACACTCACTCAGTCTCACACACTCAGACACATGTGCGCACAGACACGTGCGCGAGCACACTCACTCACAATCACACTCACTCACAATCACATTCACTCACACACACACACACACACACACAGACACACACACACACACACACACACACGAACACTCTCTCTCACACACAATCACCTGAAATAAAAGACTAATACATGTTCATTTTATTATGTTCATACTACTGAATTTGAGAATAAACTCACAAATGACAATTGGAGTAAAAGTTCAAAAATATCTCAGCTTCATCACAAAAGAACCACACCCACGGCAGCTTTGGAGAATTGCTGGTAAATACTAGCAGATTAAAATACTATCAGCTTTGAAAATCCATCTTCTGACTATGAAAAAGAAATACACAGGAAAATGCTACTTTTCAAAGACCTGTTTTGACTTTTCAATATTTTTCAAATTTGAATGACCCTGATGGCATCCATAAAACACTGACATCATTTTTCCCTTCATAGTTAGAACAGATTAACCCCTTTGTCCCTTTGAATTATTGTGGGACAGCACAAGATAAAATTTACCATGTTAACTATTTCTCAACACATGACTCAGTATTGTTAAAAACCTACAGCAGTGTGCATCATCCTATTATCCTAAATGCTGCACCATGAGACATTAGCCTGCCATCCCTTCCCACAGGGCTTGGTGACCTCTGTCCAACTTTCTGTCTATGAATTTGCCTGTGCTAGGCACAGCATGAATGGGATCACACCTATCTGTCCTCTTGTGTCTGGCCAGTTAACCCAGGAATAGTGTTTTCAAGGTTCACAATGAAGCATGTCTCTAAGTCTCATTCTCTTACTGCCGAATACCACAACGCTTTGTCTGCTGTCTGTCTACTGATGGACACAGGGATGCTCTACCATGAACAGTATTGCTACGAACAGTGGTAATACCCCATCCCAAGATCATCAAAATGAAGTCATATGGTCTCTTCCTCTACCAAATAGAGCAAATGAGAAAGCCAACTGCACAACCAAAGCAGCCCACAGCTGTCTCTGCTCCAAGCAAAAGCCACCAGTGAACTCCAAATTCTCACAGTACTCAACCTTGGGAAGGCCAAGAGACTCATTTACTTGCCTACTCGCTGAACTGTCAGCACCAGGAAGTCTCTAACTGAGGAAGGAAGAAGAAAGGCCCATGATAAGGGAGGAATACTAACAAGCAACCATGTCAGGAGTCTGTGGATAGACTACAACAGTACCAGAACGACGGTGCAACTGTAGACCAGCAAAGACTGCCCCAGGGTGAGTGGGCTCAGAAGGCTGCTGGGATGCCTGTCATCAACGCAGAGCAGCTAACAGACAACTCCACACTGTGGTCAAAGCATCCTAGCAGCCACTAGGAAAATATGAGGGGTATGAAAATCAAGACTACAGTTTCTAACATGCAGTGAATTGTGTATCCAGAACTCTCATGGTTTGGTTTTCCTGTGGTTAGTATCAAATAAAGCTGGTGACTAGTCTTAAATAATTCAGCCTTTTCTGCCAACCTCAAGGGACGTGATACAGGAATGCCTCTGTCACCTGACCCTGTGACAGAATGAACACCTTATCATCCACAAACCCTGTGTCAGCTCTCCTGTGACACCGGCCACACAGACCAGAGGGGCTGGACTTCCTGGACACCGGAGCAAAGCTTCAGCCCTTCAATAATAACTCGGTCACCCTTCATCCAAACCTACTAAAAACATCCCCAAGCTCCCCAGAGTTATTCTTTCCTGTCTGGGCCCCTCTCGGTTCATCATCCCCTAAGGATCTAGTGGACACTTGGTACCCACGCTCTTATGTGTGTGTTCAGAATTCCCAGGGCAGAAGTGAAACTCCTCGCTTCTCCAAAGCACTTCCTGTGAGTATACCCAGACACCTCAGAACAGATACCTGTGAACCGTGCAGCAGGTGAGCCAAACAAAGCCCAGAAACTGGGAGATTTACATCTCTTTCCAGAAGTTCTCAAGTCTCAAAGCTGACCTCACACTAGAATCCCTTGGGGATTGGTGGGGTTTGTTGTTGTTTTGTTTTTTTTTAATTAACATTTAAAAATTAAAACCATTAATGTCTTATCAATTGCTTTTATGTATAGTTAAAATACTTTCCTTTTTGTTTCTTTCTACTGTATATGACTGTTTTGGCTGCACAAAAGTAACTAACATGCACATACAATGCACTGTATGTATCGCGTACATACTGTGCCTATGGAGACCCGAAGATGATGCTGGTTCCTTGGAACTGGAGTTTGAGGTGGTTGTGAACAACCATATAGGTGCTGGGAACTGAACCTGGATCCTCTGCAAGAGTAGCGTGTGCTCTTAACCACCCAGAGCCTTTCTCACTCAACAGGTCTAGGGTAAGAGTCTATGTGCTTTAATATATGTGTATATGTGTGTGTATGTGTACATATAAATCTAAGTGTATTTTTTCTTAAGCCAAAGGTGAGAGGCACCGCATTACAGACAATGACACAATACAGAGCTTCTGTCTACACTAACAGAAGCAGTGACACAGGTCACTAACAGAAGGACACTCACAGGGACTCTGTGAATCCAGCGTAAGCAATGACCAAGTCCCATCACAATGAAGGAAGAGCCTCAGGGTGGCAAAGGAAGCGGCCAGAGCACCCAGCACACTGGTGCTAACACTCTGACCACCCAAGACTCACTCATCAATCTGGAAACAGAGCTCTGTTCTTTCCAATAGCAAAGTGATCCCTCTTGGTTTAACGCCCTTCATAGAAGCATCAATGTAGAGTGTGTCAACAACAAATGAGCTTGGACTATCTCATCAAACACACAGGCTAAGCCTGGCTTTTGAAAATGTTACTTGTGCCTATAAGAGATTAACATGAGTCAGAGGACAACTTATGGGAGTTGTCTCCTTCTATCAACCATGTGGGTCCCAATGATTGAACTCAGGTTCTCAGACTTGGTAGCAAGTGCCTTTAATGACAGAAACATCACACTAGCCCAAAATTTCTCTTCAAAGTATAAATTGCATCTCCATGTGTAAAACCTGAAATACAAACCTATGAGTTCAGCAAAAGGTAACACTGCAATTTCTCCATTTATAATCTGCATTACTGAAAGTATCCGCAAATGTAACTAGAAAAATGTGCTTGTGAATGCAGCATTAAAAACACTTGCTACAGATTTAGGATCTGTTTCACACTTATCCTCCGTGTGGATGAGGTAGCATGGCCAAAGAGGAAGCAGAAAGACTGTAAGAGCCAGGGACTGGGGAGAATGGCTGTGAAACCACATCTCCTGGACATGCCAAGGCTGCTACCCTCTCGTGCACTCAAAGCTGTGGTGGCCTGAACCAGACCTGGATGGAGTGGGGTTGACAAGGACCCAGCCCTAGCTGAGGCACTATGAGTGGCTGATGGCTGTTGGAAGTTTTCTTTAGAGGGTTGGCCAGTTGCCTGTGCTCTAGCGTATGGTCCTGTACTCCTTGTGCAGATGTGCAGTTTATTATCATGAGGAGGAGGAGATGGAGTTAGGAGAGGGACTTGGTGGAAGTGGTTCTGGGAGGCGTTGCAGGGGGATGGAGAGGGTAGACGTGATCAAGATGTAAGAATTTTCTCAAAGAACAACTTTAAAATACTATTTTTGAAACGTGTGGGGTTTTGAGGGGCTAATTAATTGAAGGGAGAAGAGGCCAGTCTAGAAAAACATCCCCTCTCCTCCCAGAGGCCAAAGGAGCGGTGAGCCTACCTGGAAGTCGTTCTTGACGGCATGGAGGTCATATGCGAAGAACTTCTGGCAGTGGGGCAGCAAGAGAGCCAGCAGAAGGGACAGGGCACTGGGGACCAGCAAGAGACTCTTCGACAGAGGGGCCTTGTCTAGGAAGGGGGAAAACACATCCAGAATAACGGGGATTTAAAAAACAAACCAACAAAAACCCACACAGATGAAAAGTAGGAGAACTGATTAGCTTTTAGTAAAACACCAGCAGTAATGGCTGAGGGCAGAAGGCAGGCACAACTCTCTGGAAAGCGTCACTGTCATTGGGCTCTGACTGACCTCAGTAAATACCCATGACCTCCAGACAACCTGTTAGGAAATGGGCAAAAACAAGTATGAAGTCTCTCCCAGCAGTTAGGGCCTGAGGATGACAGAGATTCACACATTGGTTTGAAAAATTTTTAAAGGGGTTTAAGTGCTAACACTGCTCATTGCAGTGGTCTCCTGAGGTTTTCCACAGTGAACACAGAAGGAACCCAGTCAAGTGTTCCATGAGGGCATATGGGGCCTCCGCCTCACCCTACGCAGCAATCAGCTTTGTGGTCACTTGCCACATGTGACTGGTGACAAGAATTAAAACATTCCAGGAGACTCATTGTGGCATGACAGCCCCCAGGCATACTTCATGACACTCAAGTCACAAATTAAAAGTACCGGAAACTCAGCCAAGTCCACTGTACAGCAATTCACGAGATGTTACAAACGCAACGGAGCCGCACTTCTCAATCCCTTCAGAAGGCTTTTGCAAGAAACAAAGCACTGTAGCCCTCCATGTCTGCAATATTTTTCATGGGCTACGGTGTACTAAATATTAATGTTACTACTTCTCATTCCCCTGTACATTTATAACTGTAGATTACAAGGTCTGTGTGGAGATGGGTTATACACACTGGATGTCAGAAGACAACTTGTGAGTGTGGGTCCCAGGGATTGGGACCAGCTTGTCACAGTAGTGGCAGAGCCATCTCACTAGCCCAAATGACTTTTCAACGTTAAAAATACATATATTTACAACAACAAATTGTGTGATAAGTGTGTGCGTGTGTGTGTGTGTGTGTGTGTGTGTGTGTGTGTGTGTGTGTGTGTGTGACCAGGGGTTGTACCCCTCTGTTGCTCCCCCTTTAGTGACACAGGATGCCACTGTACCTGGAGCTTGTGTACCCATTCCAGGTGTGTACTTGGGGACCAGAGGCCATCCTCCAATCACACAGCATCCCACTAGACCTGAAGCTTGCCATTTGCACTAGATGGCTGGCTGACAAAGCCCCAGGACCCATCTGCCTCTACCCTCGCCTGGAGTTACAGCGGCATACATCACATCCAGTTCTTCCATAGGAACTAAGGATCTGAACTCTGGCCTTTACGCTTGTATAGCAAGCACTGTACTCACTGAACCTGCCCTCAGTAGAATGCTTTAAAGATCTTAGAGACAACACACAGTATGGCCTGGTTTCAGCTAATACAGCTATTTGTATGGTCCTGCAGTCCCAAGGGTGCCCGCACAACTGTCCATTTTCTTTCCTCAGGCAACACCTGCACACCCCCGCTCCCGTTACCGCCTAGGAAGAATGACCACCTTGCCCTTGTTCTACAGACTTCCACACTCTGGGCCTGCCTGCCTCCAATCCCAACTGCCCATCCCCGGCTCTGCTCTGCGGACCCCCACTTCTTCCACACAGTGGCTCTTCGGTTCTGCTGGGCAATGCTTTCTGACTTCTCCCTCTGCCCTCCCCTGTCTGGGGGTGTCAAGGACATCAGAGGGGACGCCACACGCCAGAACAGAGCACAGCACCCCTCCCCCCAGACAGAGGATGTTCCCAGCTGACCAATGACACGGCCACAGGAGACATCACTGAGGGGACCCTTTCAGATTTGTAACTTACTCATAAATAAGATAATAATAAATAAATAAATAAATAAGTCCACCTGCGGGTGGACTGATCCGTCACAGAAGGTGCTGTGGTTACACTGCCTGTGCAAGCATACAGAAATAGCCCAGTCATTTCCTTCCGGGTTAGGCCCTGCACACATCTTATACCAGAACCACTATACACTGCTGTACTCTCTTCACCAAGACTTTCCAGACCCCAAACCTTCAGAGTACCCTACTGCCTGGGGCCTCAACAGGGCACATGGGCACCATGGCTGTGAGCACGGCCAGCATTAGATTAGCTTGAACATGGAAGTCTCAGCTCTTCTTGCCTATAGAATGGAGAATGAGAACCTACCTGCAGAGTCAGAATTCACGAGGGCTCGGTGGTAGGGCATTTGCCCAGCACCCCTGGTCCTTGGGCTTGATCCCTGACACTACCCCTCCCCACAATCCCTAAAAAAGCTACTACATGAGGGGCAAACAGCTCCTCCCCTACCATGTCAACCCCACTCATGGGTGGGTCTCTCTCCTAGGCCAGATGAGCTCCTTCAGCTGTAACAGGACCAGAGAGGGAACAGAGTGCTAAAGGTACTCCCTGAAAGGACAGCAAGTCCTCCTTCCACTTTTACCTGTCCTGGGACAGCCAGCCACACCTGCCTAGTCACCTCCTCAACAGCCCACACGACCAGAGAAGACCGTACAGTGCAGCCTCTCATCCCCGGGCCCAAGACTTACACCGGCACAGTTCTCTGACCAGTGATTCCAATTCTGCTCTCTAGAACCCTGCCAGGCTCCTTATCTTCTCCCCCTCCTCCCCACTCCTCCCAGCTCCTCTCCACCAGTCCCTATCCTCCCCCTCCTTTCTGGTCCTCCCCAGTCTGTTCTGCCAATGACTAACTCAAAAGGCTACCTTGGCTGCCTCCCTAACCCATCTCTACAATCATTAAGCACGTATGTTCCTAGGCCCCAGGGTTCAACAGGGATATCAGGACAAAGGCCCTACTCTTATGATGCTCACCATCCACCAGACAAAATAAGACAAAAAAATGTAGACCTATACCTCAGGTGGAGACAAATGCTATAGAAAACTGGAGCAGGCAAAGCCCGAGGCCTCTGTCTACTGCAACTGCACAGTGGCTTCTCACACATAAGGTGTTGCTAATCCCCAGTAATTGGCATTAGATGTGGCAATGTGACTTGCTTGAGCCAAGTAATGAAGCTATGTCACTTCCAGACAGACACTTCCTTTACTAGAGCTCAAGATGGTGCCCACACTATCAGACAGAAGCTGAAGACAGTGTAGGCTGGACACTCCCACCCCAGGTGACTCTCAATGGCACTGGGAAGTGAGGCTTGTTCTTGGTGAACCAGGATTCTAATGCCCAGCCCAGACAAACCTTTCTCGGAGTACGATTTGAACAGAGACCTTATCGAGTAGTCTTGCCGTACCCAGGGAAAGGAGCACAGTCTACCAGAGGAACATAAAGTCCACAGGCTCTAAAAAAAGCCACATTCAACAGGGAGTAGAGCCATCCACACACAGAAGGGAGGATGAGCGCACAGCACACAGGTGTGTCCTAAGGCCAAAGAAGGGGGGGAGCAGCACGCAGAGCCTGAGGCATGAGGAGGCTTTCTGCCTTCCCCAGGGTGGCGGGATGTCTGAGGTAGGGAAGGGTTAGGTAGAGGATAATGCCACCCATGTTCCATCATCATTTGAGTTACGGGAAGACAGGAGGGGGAAGAGGAGTCCAGTCAGGAGGTCGTCCAGATGACCCAGATAAGAAACAGTGACACTCAACAGAGGAGCTCGGGGAAAGTGGCCACTGGGCAGTCCCTCAATTCTGAAACCACCGACAATGACCTGCCCTGTCCCACCTGTCCTGACTGTTTGATATGGTGTTTAAAGGTGGACACAGGTTCACCAGCTCCAGAAGATGGGCCATTATGCCCGACAGGACAAAGAAATGCTGCCAAACATCCTAAGATGTCACAAACTCTACAGGCATAATTCAGTTTTAAGAAATGTCTGTCAGTCCCTGCTTCGGTGCCACCAAGCACAAGCTAACGACAGCAGCCACCAAGTCTGGCATGTGCATGGCTGCAGCCAGGGATTCCCGAAGGCACGTTTGTTGGATGGAAGGGCTCTGATGAGAACAGGTACCCACCCACTATCCCCTGATGAAGAATACAGAAACAGAAACTAATATGCAACAGGATTTAATTCAGCCATGAAAGGGGAAAGAATTCTGATCCACGTTTGCTACATTATGGGTCAACCTGAGGACACTGAGCTAAGTGAAATAAGTCTGCCACAAGAAGACAAATATCTCAGCGTTCCCTTTATATGTGGCATCTAGAATTGTGAAATTCACAAAATCAGAAAGTAAAATGGCAGCCGACAAAGGCAGTTGGAGCTACAACCAGGGAGTTGCTTAATGACACAGCTACAGTTCTGAGAGGTAAGAAAGAGTTCTGGAGGGTTCTACACAAAAATAGGGATGGGCCGCATACTGCTGACACGTGCACTTGAACATGGATAAGGCTACACAAGGTGTGTAATACTTCACTGAAATTACACTTCAAAGGAGGGGCTGGAGAGACCCAGCACATGGACATACACACAGGCGAAACAACCATACCAGAAAATAGACTGTCCTAAAAAGTCAAAAGTAATCATATTCGCTGCAGACCAGCGAGAGATAAAAAGTGCTTGCCACATAGCCTGACCAGCTGAGTCCAATCCCCTAGATCCAAGTAAAGATGGACCAAGTTGTACCCTGACCTTCACGAGCATGCCATAAGAGACACATTCCCAATCCCCCTGGAATATAAAGTTAGTCAATGTAATCTACTGTATGGGTTAATGAAAAATGTACTGTGGGACATTTTTCACAAATTTCAAACAATAAAATTTATTTGTTTCCTCCTCCTCCTCCTCCTCTTCCTCCCCCTCCCCCCCACCCCATCTTGGTTGGTTGGTTGGTTGGTTTGTTTTTTTGAGACAGGGTTTCTCTGGAACTCATTTTATAAACCAGAACTGGCCTTGGATGGAGATCTGCCTGTCTCTGCCTCCCAAATGGTGGGATTAAAGGTATGTGCCACCACCACCAGGTTTCAAAAAATAACATTTAAATTAATTTTAAAAAGCTACTCCCTCGCTTTAGCTCACTGCCTCTCCCACTACCCAACACTTGCTAGCACTGTTCTAGCTCATGACCTGGTACCTGGCATTCACGTCTACGACAGGGCCTGTGGCACCTCTCACCCCATCTTCTCATGTCCAGAGTTTGCTCTTGCCACTCAGCCCTCACTGCAGACACACCCCTCAGCCCTTCACCCTGTTTTTTTAGCTCCACACATCCTTCACTACTTCAGTCTCACTTGGCCCTCTGCCTTCTTCCTCAGAATACAAATTCCACGGCGGCAGCTCCAGGACAAAACCACACCGTTTCCTCCATGAGTGCAGCCCTGGTGTGTACAGCTCCAGGAGAAAACCACACCGTTTCCTCCATGAGTGCAGCCCTGGTGTGTACAGCTCCAGGAGAAAACCACACCGTTTCCTCCATGAGCGCAGCCCTGGTGTGTACAGCTCCAGGAGAAAACCACACCGTTTCCTCCATGAGCGCAGCCCTGGTGTGTACAGCTCCAGGAGAAAACCACACCGTTTCCTCCATGAGCGCAGCCCTGGTGTGTACAGCTCCAGGAGAAAACCACACCGTTTCCTCCATGAGCGCAGCCCTGGTGTGTACAGCTCCAGGAGAAAACCACACCGTTTCCTCCATGAGTGCAGCCCTGGTGTGTACAGCTCCAGGAGAAAACCACACCGTTTCCTCCATGAGTGCAGCCCTGGTGTGTACAGCTCCAGGAGAAAACCACACCGTTTCCTCCATGAGCGCAGCCCTGGTGTGTACAGCTCCAGGAGAAAACCACACCGTTTCCTCCATGAGCGCAGCCCTGGTGTGTACAGCTCCAGGAGAAAACCACACCGTTTCCTCCATGAGCGCAGCCCTGGTGTGTACAGCTCCAGGAGAAAACCACACCGTTTCCTCCATGAGTGCAGCCCTGGTGTGTACAGCTCCAGGAGAAAACCACACCGTTTCCTCCATGAGCGCAGCCCTGGTGTGTACAGCTCCAGGAGAAAATTTGGATGGATTCAGGCGCTGGATGGTGGCCCCCAAAGAATAAAAATAAGAGCCAACAACTGCCTTCATCTCTCCTCTCCCTCCCCTGCTCCCTCCCTCCTCCCCACATCATAGTCTTCTCTGTCCATCCTTCTTCCTGTCACTTCTGGCTGCCATGAAGCAACGTTCAGCACCACGGTTCCACCTCACACAGCCCAAAGGCAATGGAACCAGCTAACCATGGATCACATTCTAAACCCATGATCTGCAGAAATCTTTCCTTACTGAAACTATGAGACTGTTCTTCCCAGGTACCTGTCACTTTTGTGGAAAGCTCACATACATGTTTGTTTTCTCTCTCTCTCTCTCTCTCTCTCTCTCTCTCTCTCTCTCTCTCTCTGTCTCTCTCTCTCTCTGTCACACACACACACACACACACACACACACACACACCAACACTGAGGATGGATTCAGGTCATAGTAGTTACCACGGATATGCACAAAGGCCTTATTTATCACAAAGATACTCTCTTAAATTATGTTCTATGGAATAACATTCAACAGTAAGAAATGGGTAATATAAAAATACTTCATGCCATTGGTGTTCACTTTTAATCCTAGCACCCAGGAGGAGAGGCAGGCAGATCTCTGTGAGTTCAAGGCCAGACTGGTCTACAGAGCTAGTTCCAGGACAGCCTCCAAAGCAATACAGAGAAACCCTGTCTCAAAAAAACAAAATAAATAAATAAATGTTTATAAAAATAGTGTTAGTGGTATTATAATGCAATACTTTTAAGAGATAGTACATAAATAGATGTAAAGCATCTATGAAAATACTAACCATGATAATCATGGTGTATTCATGAGATTTTTTTTTTACACAAATCTATTTTAGTGGAATATTAATTATTAATTAGTTACTTGAATGGGAAAAGCTCGCCATATCCTCACACCCAGAGTCCAGACAAGTCACTAGCAAACTTCCTGTCTGTGAGTGGGGTCAGGAAGTAGTAAACAAATATAGACATCTCTCTACCTTTGAAGACGGCAATGCTACGGTTGAATGGACTGACAATGCACTCATCTTAAGTCAAAGGGAAACCATCTATGGCGAACGGGGTATAAAACACCAAATTTTGAGCTGTTTAGCTCCTACTTCTCTTTGGTAGGGCCAAAATTCACCACCATCATTTGTGACAATTAATACCACTTGGGCTTGGGTGGCTGTGACCATAAAATAATGACTACAATGACTCCATTTCCAGGGGATCATCTCATGTTCCACACTATCCTGATAAAAGGCCTTCCCACGTCCCCTGAGTCCTTGTTATCTGTAGGCAGGAACTCACTGCTCACAGACTTTAGGTGAAGAAATGGGATAGGAAGATTAAACAATGTGTCCCAGGTCACAGCTTTATAGTAAAGGGGCTGCTATTTGAACACAGTTCTGCCTGACTATATTAAAATGTTTTTCTAATATCTACCAAGAAAATATATTTTATGTATTTACTATCTTGCACATCAAGTAAAATTTTGATCTTCAAAAAGTGAGACATAGAAAGATTGTATGACTCATAAATTCCACTCCTGGACATACAAATATCCAGGAAAAGTCAAAACAGTATCTCAAACAGAAGCTTGCATACCATGTTTAAAGCAGTATTATCATCATAAGTAAAACACAGCCAAGTGATCTCAAGAGATAAACAAAATACATTCCATAGAGTGGGATGTTGTCTGGGGGTCAGGAGTGACATCCTGGTGCCTGCCACATGTCTTGGCCAAACCTCACGGCACAACAATAAAAACACAGTGACAAATACCAGTGAGGACATGCTTGCAAAATCTTTTGCCTTTTATTAAGGGCATTTTGAGATAACATTTATGTCTTAGAGTAAATGCTTTAAAAGGCTTGAAGAGAATCTGGCTGTGTGAACTTTCCCTGAATATCTGAGCACCAGAGACACTAACCACAGGTTTTGCTTAACCCTGTGGGCTGTAACAGAAGGATGCCAGAGCTGCAGACACAATGCTTAACCGTGTGGGCTGTAACAGAAGGATGCCAGAGCTGCAGACACAATGATGAGGAGCAGCAACCTGCTAACGCTATCTGCTGCCCCCAAGGTCTGGCCTGCAAAAGTACACATCCAAAAACCCAGTGTGGTTCACACCCTTCAAGCAGAGGCAGCCATACTCTACCACAAACCCTGATCTTCCCATTAGTGACTATGTAACTAGCTGGTAAAGTTCTCGGGGTTCCCATAAAAAGGGGATCATTTAGTGTCTCATGAAGTAACTTTCTCACAATATTTTTATTTAAAATTTTTTTTTTATTTTACATACCCACCCCAGGTCCTCCCTTCTTCCCCTCTCCCACCTCCCCCACTGCCCTCCTTCCCATTCTCCATCCACTCCTTGGAGGGGCTAAGGCCTTCCTTGGGGAGTCAACAAAGTCTGGCAGGCATACCACATTGAGAAAGGACCAAGTCACTCCATCCTGTATCAAGGCTGAACAAGGTATCCCCCATAGGGAATGAGCTCCAAAAAGCCAGTTCATGAACCTGGGATAGGTCCTGGTGCCACTGCCAGGGGCCCCCCAACAGATCAAGTCACATAACTGTTGCCCACATTCAGAGGGTCTAGTTCGGTCCCATGCAGGCTCCCCAGCTGTCAGTCCATAGTCCTTGAGCTCCCACTCGCTTGTGTCAGCTGTCTCTGTGGTTTTCCCCAGCATGCTCTTGACCTACCTTGCTCATGTGATCCCTCCTCCCTCTCTTCAACTGAACTCCAGGAGCTCAGCCCAGTGCTTGCCTGTGGGTCACTGCGTCTGCTTCCATCAGTTACTGGATGTAGGTTCTATGATGACAACTAGGGTAGTCACTATTCTGATTAAAGGGGAAGGCCCTATCAGAATGGCTAAGGTCAAAAACACTGATGACAGCTCATGCTGGAGAGGATGTGGAGAAAGGGGAATACTGCTCCATTGCTGGTGGGAGTGCAAACTTGTACAGCCACTTTGGAAATCAGTATGCCGGTTTCTCAGAAAGCTGGGAATCAGTCTACCTCTGAACGGGAACCGGAAACAGCCCCTGGCCCACCCGGGGCCGGTGGATGGAGGCAGAACTACCACCGGGGCCTCCGCAGTGTCCGGATGTGCTAGATCCAGCTGCCGAGCTTAGATCTGGTGAGCAAACCCCCGGCGTCAGAAGTTTCTGAGCAGGGCTGCTTAACCGGCCTAAGGCTCATTCTATAGGAGGAAAATTATGTACTATAGTACATAATTTTAGACTAGTACTATAGTCTAGGCAGCTATTCAGGGCTAGTGAGGTCATGGATCTCAGAAAAGAACCTTGCAGCACTACTTTACTAGACCAGCATATTCCTAACTGCATTCTAATACTTATTCTCATACCAACACCTAAGTGTAGGTCTTCATCAAAGATGCTTCTCTTCATAGCAGATGGAGACCATCACAGAAAACCACAACTGGACACAATGGGCACAGTCAAGTGCCCTAGTGGATACAGTGCCAACACAATTCCCACACATAAAGCTCAAAGAACATCAAAGAAAAAGGACAAAGACTCTAAGAGCCGGATGACCAAAAGTCTACTATGAGATTCTGTCTCCGAGACATGACAGAAAAGCTACACCCACAAATCCTGAACAATAAGGCTGCCTAAACAAAACCTCAACAATAACAATATCAATAGAAATGCTAACTCAGAAAGGGAAAATCTCACTGGGTCCCACACCTAAACAAAAAACAATGGGCAACAATGACTGCTCAGGGATGATGGAGAATTAGCCTCTCCTAGGGCTGGGCCCCAAATCTATACACCCAAGCAGGCCAGGTGCGTGCGTGCGTGCGTGCGTGCATGCGTGCATGCGTGTGTGTGTGTGTGTGTGTGTGTGTGTGAGAGAGAGAGAGAGAGAGAGAGAGAGAGAGAGAGAGAGTTGGGTGGCAGGCCCCCCAGAGAGAAGAGAGAGAGAGAGAGAGAGAGAGAGAGAGAGAGAGAGAGAGAGAGAGAGAGAGAGAGTTGGGTGGCAGGCCCCCCCAAAGGAGCAAAAGAGTAAAAACATTTAATACTATGTGTGTGTGTGAGAGACAGAGAAACTATATATGCGACTGATAATAAACAATTTATTAATAATAATTTTGATGCAAATTATTAATAATTTATTAATAATATTAAGCTAGTGTTATTATTACAGAAAAGCACAACTAGACACAATCAAGTAACTATGGGAGCCATCCCCAGGGGATAGTTGCCAACTCCTGCACATAAAGCTCAAAGAACACCAAGGAACCAAACATAGTAACAGCAACAAAAAGAGGCCATCAACTTGAGACGGAGGGGAGACATGGGACGAGGGAAGGGTTGCAGGGAGGAAGAGAAAGGAGAAAATGTTTACATTTTCACACACGAGTGTAGGGGAAGCTGTAACCACGCCTACTTAGGGGCTGGCTACAGGTGTGCCTAACCACGCTTGCGAGGGCGTGGTCAGGGTGACGTAGAGCGAGACTTCGTTTTCTCTTTCGGTTTCATTTTGGTACTTGCTGTACAGATCTCTGCCACGCGGGCTGGCTAGGTCGCTCTGTAAGTAAGGCTTTTCCCTATTAAATACCCTTATATTTCTACCCGACTCCGTATTGGTAATTTCCCACTTTATCTGGTGTCAGGAGTGGGATATTGGAAACCTACACCCCATTTGGGACGGGCTGTGGGTCCCACCGGGCCTGAGGCCTTTGCGGGAAAAGGTCCCTCTCTTCACAGGTGCTCCCAGCTAGCAGCTGACCCGCTGCCGCTGAGCTGCTCAGAACCATCCACCCAGCTTGGAGACAGTTTCTAGCTGCCTAGAGGTGAGTAGGCCTCGGCTTTCAGCAGCGGCTTCCCCTGGCCACTGCTGCTATAAAGCCACATCTGTTTCAATGGTTGTGGCCGAAAGACCTTATACTCTCTAAGATAAGCGCAGCCGCTTTTGTGACCTCTCTCCACTGCTGACCGATTGCTACCAAACGCAGCGGACTAACTGTACGCCTATGCTACCTGCTGGTCAAATATAGTTACTGCATCTGAGTAGAAATCAGGTAAAATTATGGCAGAATATTTATCATTTGCTAAAATTGGTAATATTTTTGCTTACTACGTGAATTCACTGTTTGAGGAGGATGTTAATCTTCCAATTACCGGCCTATATACCATAATGGCAGTTAGCTTGCTGGTACAAATAATATTACTAGCCAGAGGACTCAGGAACAGGGACAGAAATAACCTCACCACCTGCTTGCAGGAAATAACAGCTTTACGCAATGAGGTTTTGGAGAACAGATTAGGTCAGACCAAAATTGTGCAGCAAGTGGAACAGAAATTGGATGATAAGCTTGGCTCTGTGTCCAATACACTAAAGACAGAGCTGTCTGATGAGATGCAGCGTATTTATGATAAGATAAACACAGAGAGATCCTCCATGTCTGAGGCCTTAGAGGCTAGGCTGTCAGAAGACCATGAGGAGCTCAAGAATATCTGTAGCCAGCTAGAAACTCAGATAGGCAATGTTACCCAGCAACTAGATGCAAGGGTGCAAAATACCCAGGATAGGGTTGAAGAATTGGACAATGCCATTCAATCAATTATTGAAGCATCCAAGGTAGCAGATCACAAATTTGAGTCTAGATTTGAATGTTTGGAAGATAATTTACAGTACAGGGCTGACAGATTACATAGGTCCATCCGGTCGATTGCTGAGGACTCAAAAATCAGCAAATCATGACCTCGAATCTAGGCTCCAATACCTAGAAGGCAGTTTCCATGCCATCCAAATGCTGCCTAAGGATGATCGTATTAAAGACCTAGAAAAACATGTAGATGAACAGTTAGAGCAATTTACAGATTCACTAACATGCTTGGAATCTTTTATGATTAAGGAGATTGAAACTTTTCAAAAGGATATCATTGCTAGGCTTAAAGATCATTGGGATGCCTCAGAAGCAGAATCACTCCAATCCCAGGCACCTACTCCACCCAGGTATCGTGACTATTCCTCTAAGGTTGTTACTCATACACCATTAGTGAACCCAGCTACCATGGTAGAAAAGTCAGCTTCTAAGAAACACCCTCATGGACGGATGGCTTATGAATGGCAACCTATACAGCTGAAGGATCTTAAGAATATTAAAGAATCAGTTGTCTCATATGGTCTCCATAGCCCATACGTAAAACAGCTATTACATTCATGGGCAACCTTTAACAGGGTGACACCCACAGATTGGGAACGATTGGTAGCAGCTGTACTTGAGAATTCATGCCAAATCCAGTGGAAGGCATTAGTAAGGGAAGAGGCAAAGCTCCTTGAGCGTCAGGGCATAAAGGAAGGTTTTGAAGCCCCTCTAGATAAGCTTCTTGGTCAGGGTATTTATGCTGACCCACAGGTTCAGGCTGAATATGATGACGATATACTGTCTCTATGCAGGAAAGCAGCATTAAATGCCTGGGATAAGGTTCGTGAGCCAGGAGAACGCCTAGAAGCTTATACCAGAATAGAACAGGGACCTACAGAACAGTTCCAGGACTTCTTACAAAGGTTAACTAGGGCAGTAGAATTACAGGTAACAGATCCAGAAACAAGACAATCAATTATATATACTATAACTTATGAGAATGCAAACCCAATATGCAAAAGAATACTTTTGCCTTTAAAGATCAGATCAGCTCCGCTAGAAGAATGGGTTTTGTATGCAGCCAATATTAATTATAATGTACAAGATACTGGAGCTTGGGTAGGAGAAGCCATTTCAAAAGGTTTAAAAAGACAACAGGAAATTAAAAATTCTAGAGGTGAGGATGTAAGGGCTTGGCAAGGAGAAGCACCTTACAGAGGTCAACATAGATACCAAGAGGCTAGAGGTTACTAATTCTATGAACCAGAACCTTGGGTAGGAAGAGCCTTCCCCTGGAGACCACGAAGGCTCCAGGAACCTAGATGCTTCAACTATGGTAAAATGGGACATACTTAGAGAAACTGTAGACAAATGAATTCTAACAATGCCTCATATGGAAGGCCACTGCCTTCTGGATTGTGTAGAAGATATGGTAAGGGCAGACACTGGACAAATGAATGTAGATCGACCAGGAAGTAAGGCAGGAAGAGGGAGACCCGGGTGGGAGGTGCCGATAGAGAATCTCCATGGAAGCTCAGCTCACCCACACACCAGCTACAAGATCCTGAGATGATTCTCTGCTCAATGTAAAGAAATACCCTTCCCTTCAGTTTCTCCCACTCTGGTTAATGTCTAATTTTCTTTCTTCCTTAGCTAAAATTTTTAAATAAGTCATATACTTCTTGGCATCTCAGAAGTACATTTCAGAAGCTTTTATGAAATAAATAAAACCAAGAGCTGCGCTTTGAGAGCACATGACACATAACTATTCTTCTGGTCTCTCCTACTATTAAACTAAACGCTGAGAATCTGGAAGAGTGACTGGACCACACACAAAAAAAAAGTCTTTAAATATCTGTTAGACAGAAAAATGAAGAGACACACTGTGGGGCAGCCCAGACTTGGTTAAAACAGAAACACATAAAGTCACCTTTGAAAGCCCAGCTTACTACACACAAAACACATGTAAACAAAATGGTAAAACTGAGCTGCCCCAGTCCACCTTCAGCTGCTGTGATAAACACGGCCAGCAGTTACAGATCTCACCCAGCTATCACTGAGAAAGCCGGGCAGGGACTCAAGCCAGGGACTCTCTTTACGGGATTGTTCCCAGGCTCACAGCTCCGGATATGGCTCTGCCCAGATATGGCTCTGCCCACAGTGGGATGGGCCCTCACAAATCCAGGCACTGTAGCAAGGGCTTTAATCCCTGAACTCAGGAGGCAGAGGCAGGCAGACCTCTGAGTTCCGGGACAGTCAGGGCTACACAGATAAACCCTGTCTCAGAAAAACCAACAAGTGACCACAAGCAGCTGGCAGGGGGTGGGGCTTGTTTCATCTCACAACTCTCACGTCACAGTCCCCCCCTGACGGAAGTCGAGACAGGAGCCTGGAGGCAGGAACTGATGCAGAGGCCACAGAGGGTGCTGCTTACTGGCTTGCTCCCCATGGCTCACTCAACGTGCTTTCTTACAGAACCCAGGACCACCTGTCCAGGGGTGGCACCACCCACAGTGGGCTGGGTCCCCTCTAAAAGCCTCCAACACTCACAGGCCAGCTGGGGGAAGCATGTTCTCAACTGAGGGAACCTCTTCTGGAATGACTCTAGGTTTGTGTCAGCTTGACAAAAATTAACCAGCACAACTTATTACCTCAAAGAATGCAGGTTTTGCCCTTAATGACTCACTGGAGCTGCCGTCCTAAAGTCATGACAAATCCAGCACTCTCTGTAGGTGCAAAAGACACTAAGTGGACATGCTAAGAGGAATGAAGAGAAGACTACAGCTGGGTGTAGCAACTCACACCTACAACCCCAGCACTTGGGAGGCTGGGGAGAGACTGCTCGGAGTTTGGAGCCCGCCTGGGCAGAGTGAGATCCTGTCTGAAAGGGTGAAAAAGGAAAGACAACAACAGCCATGAGGAGTAAGAAGCACCCTTTGAGGCGCTGGAGAGAGGGCTCAGCAGCTGAAAGCACTTGCTGCCGTTGCAGAGGACCAGGCTTTGGTTCCCAGCATCCCATGATGGCTCACAACCATCCACAACTCCAGTTCTGGGGGATCTTGATGGGGTTGTCCTTCTGTATGTATGTTTCTCTTATTGGTTAATGAAATGAGGCAGCAAGACAGGCAGGACTAGGAGACAATGAGAATTCTGGGAAACGTACACAGACGGAGTGGCCATGTGGAGCCCCGGAGGGTAGGATGCACCAGGAGTTCTCTGGTAAGATAAGGCCGTATAGAAACCTAGAGATTGATAGAAATGGGCTGACAGCCAGTAACAAGCCCCAGCCACCTGCCAACAGGTTTACAGTTAATATAGCATCCCTGTGTTTATTTGGGGCTGAAGGGGTTGTGGGAACAGGCTGGTGGGAGCGGCAACTTTCATCAACAGAATCTAATGACTCATCTCACCTCCACTGACACCAGACATACGTGTGGCACATATGCATACACCCAGGTCAATCACACACATAAAATAACATTTGAAAATCTTAAAAGGGGGCCAGGTGTTGGTGGCGCACGCCTTTAATCCCAGCACTTGGGAGGCAGAGGCAGGCAGATCTCTGTGAGTTCGAGACCAGCCTGGTCTACAAGAGCGAGTTCCAGGTCAGCCTCCAAAGCCACACAGAGAAACCCTGTCTCAAAGGAAAAAAAAAAATCTTAAAAGGGGAGGGAGACAGCACCATCTGATGTCACATGTCACTGGTCACTTTGTCCGTGTGGTGGGACAGCCTCATCACAGCCCATATCATCGAATAGAAGACACACTGCAGGGAGCCAGAGATCGAAGGCAGGCAGGATGGAGGCACGACACAGGAAGACCACTGGGCAGGGGCACGCATGTATGTGTTACCACTGTTTCAAGAAAGAGTTCAGAAAAGCCCACTTAACACTTAATCTGGGAGCTTTGTCACAGCAACCTCACTGTCCTTTCTATCATGAGGGGTGTGAAGGAGGGATAGATAGTTTATTTCACCACGGCAAAGATGCACCCCCAAGCCAAGGGGGGTGCAGGGAGCAGTGAGAAGCTCCCGCACTGGGGATCTCCAAAGACTCTCTGGGGAATCCATTGGACAAAACACCAGCTCTGCCTAGTGCCAGGCTTGTTCTCTGGGAAGATGAGGGCTAAAAAAAAAAAAAAAAAAAAAAAAAAAAAACAGCTTTAGAAAGAAAATTGGCTGGGCGTTGGTGGTGCACACGCCTTTAATCCCAGCACTTGGGAGGCAGAGGCAGGCAGATCTCTGTGAGTTCAAGGCCAGCCTGGTCTCCAGAGCGAGTGCCAGGATAGGCTCCAAAGCTACACAGAGAAACCCTGTCTCAAAAAAAAAAAAAAAAAAAAAAAAAAAAAGAGAGAGAGAGAAATCGAATGAGGAGGGGAAAGATCACAGCTGAGTATGAACAGAAGCAAGCAGGAAAGCAAGGGAGAGTCCAGGCGATAGTCCAGGCGATAGTCCTGGGTTTATGTTTTTTTGTTTGGGTTGGTTTTTTGTTCTGTTTTGGTTTTTTTGCGGGGCTGAGTGGGAGACGTGGAGAGACACAGAACAATCTTGAACCTGGAGACAAAATGGTAAAGAGCACACAGGGATGGCCAAATCCAAGAAACTTGACTGAGAAACTGTGCCTGTGGCTCAGCTTGGATCAGACAACAAAATTAACACAGGGTTGAAAAGTCCTTATTCGACACGCGCATCGAGCTAGGAATAGCAGTGGTCGAGTCTGGTTCAAACTGCAAATGCGACACTTAGCTACCTGGCCCAGACTGGCCACGTTGTAGAGAAGCACTGGGCAAGGGCCGATGGAAGCAGGACGACCCCAGCCTGGGGATCGGCTGTCACTAAAGAAGGACAGCGTCAGGAGGTGTGATGAGAATTACAGTGCAGACAGCAGAGCCAACTGAGCCAGGGCAACATGCCCATCTCTCCTGCCCATCCTGCGCCTAACACAACGGCCTCAAGTTCTACCCCTCGGGGGCCTTGCAACACCACTTAACTGCTTTTCACCACGTCACTCCCCAAGAGTCCCCCGAGTATCTCCACCTGGACTCTGAAGACACCTCAGTGCTCATCTTCCAAGCGAATGAGATTTCTCTTTCTCTGCATTCCCTAGTTCACTCAACTATGCCATCTATACCGGTTACTTTTTGTCAACTTGACATAAACCTAGACGTATCTGGAAAGAGGGAGTTTCAATTGAGGACTCACCTCCTCCATCAAATTAGCTTGTGGGCATGTCTGCAGGGTATTTTCCTGACTAACAATGGGTGTGGCAGGGCCCAGCCCATTGTGGGTGGTGGTCCTGAAATTGTTGACAGAGATAGCTGAGCAAGCCATGGCAGCAAGTCAGTAAGCAGCACCTGTGCATGGTCTCTGCTGCAGTCTCCGCTACAGGGTCCTGGCCTGAGCCTTTCTCCTACCTTCCCTCCCTACAAACTACAAGCTGTAAGGTGAAATAGATAAACCCTTTCCTCCAGGTTGCTTTTTAGTCACGGTGCCTTTATCACAGCAACAGAAACTAGGACGCGTCCATTCTCAGTGTTGCCATCTTAATCAGGCCTCCGGCATCTCCCCACAAGACTAACTGTTCTCTCTCCCTTCCTGTGGGCCAATCTCTTGCCCTGGTGTCTGTTCCACTGACTCTTGTGGAAACCCTTTAAAAGACAGATTTCAGAAAGCTGGGAAGGAAGTCCAGATCTCCGGTACCCGAATCGGTAACTCTGGAGATGGGACCCAGAAAGGTATATGAGTACGCTCGGGGTTGGCTGGTTGGCCGTCTTCTGCTGGGACGAGCAGCACTTGGGAACCTCGGCTGAAACCATCACTGAAAGCCACCTCCCATTTTCTTCCCACAGTGAGCATCAGACTCACAATGGTCCTGGGCCTCGTCATCTCCTCCTGCCTCTCAGAAGTCTGCTCTTTCTTTTATTCCTATCTCCTCAAGCCACTCCCCCACTGAGTCTCTTCCCACGGTGTTAAGAGTGCCCTGAAGTCTCTCAGATGTAAGCTCCCCGGTGGCCACCTCAAAGAGCAGCTCCCCTGTGTCATCCAGTCACCCCTTCTCATCCTATTCCCTCCTCGGTCGCCATAACCTCCCTCATCTCCATGACGACTGGACAAGCTGTTCTGGGAAGGTTCTGTCTGTGTGTGCCCCTTCCTTCCAGAAAGGTCACCTTCCAGACTTCATTTTAAATCTTGGCAGCATCTGCCTATCAACTGCTCCTTCCCTGGAATTTTCTCCTTGAATCTTTGCGCACGCGTGCACACCCACACACGCACACACCATCCTTGGCCACTCCTCAGCCTGCTTCCACAACTCTACTTCATCTCCCTCTGTGGACATCAAGATGTCTCAGGTTGTGGCCCCAGTCCCTGTCACAACTCCCACTGCCCTCTGATGACTTTGCCTCAGGACTGCTCACTCCAGCCATCAGCAACACCTCTTGCCTCTTGTCCTTGCCCTGCCATGTTCAGCTCTCTCCACTGCTGGGCCTGACAAACCCTCACCTCTCAAAAGACAGCTCAAACACTGCTTCTCGCAAGTACATCATCGCCCTAACAACCAGGCCTCTCCCCACAAGAAACGCACCGCACTGAGCACGGCTGTCTCTGTTTTCTCCTCTAAACACAGAATTCCTTGAGAACTAGACCTGGACTACATTAAACATGCAATTAGTGTTTGTTGGAGGCATTACACATAGCAAATATATACTGTGATGGGAATGAGTAATAAGAACACTTGCTAATAAAATGATTACATGTAGATCATCACTGTACATGACTGGAGTGGCAGGACTAATCTATTTAAACAACATTATGCCCACTATTTACAAGCGCTTTTAGCCAAGCCTCACTGACCCACAAATGCCCTTCCTCTGGTTTACAGCCCTCGCAGCACAGGCCTCCTTCCCAACTCTGTACACGTCCGTTGTTCCTGCTTCCATCTTTATACACACTGTCTCCCCTTCCTTCAAAATGATTTTCTGTTGCGGAATATTTGTTTACACAGTAAAGATGTGTCTGCCTAACGCACCTTTATTATTTAGGGGCTGGCGGCACAATAGGTAGTCGCCAATTTTCTGAATGAACTGTCGCATGCCTGGATCCTTTACACTGGCTTCTTCACCAAATACAGAGTAGCACGACACCATAATTTCAACCTCTGCCATGACTCACTGTGTGTGTGACACTATTGGAAAGCGCTTTACTTATTAACCCATTTGATGTTGGACTCCTTTATTCTGTTCACTACTTTACTGTCTATATAAACCACACAAGGCTTCAGGAGGTACTCAACAGACACCTGTTGAATGAATAGGGGTACTCAACGGACACCTGTTGAATGAATGGAAGCTAAGTGTTAGCACTGAAGTGCCCTCATCTCCTAATTACAAAGTGAGAAAAGTACAGGTGCAGGGAATGGCAGGGATTTCTCTCTCAGAAGAGACGGTCACACCCCACCTCTAGGGACAGGCAGAGAGATGCATCACCCTTCCTGAGGAAACTCACTCAGGAGCAGACCTCTGACTTCACCACAGAGCCTTTCAGCTGCCTACCCAAAGGTTGTCACTCAGTAGAGTTACATGGGAGAAATCACTGACACAGGAAAGCCACCAACATTCGGGAACTGAACCAGTCAACTGCTCTAGGGGAACAGCCACTAAGCTATAAGCTCTCCTGTAAGCACTGACCCTCAGACTTGCCCAGCTCCGTGCTCCCAAAGCAAACACAGTTCACAGGTCCTGGATACTGGGAAAATGCATACACAGAGCACATCCTAGGAGGAAGAGCCACACGTTAAGTCCCACCCACATTCTGAACACACTTATTTTAGACAGGTCAAGAGAGCTGAGCCACCTGTGCCATCGGTAACAAGGAATTACCCTTCCCAGCATTGTGCAGCTTAAACTTTGACTATATTTTGCCCACACAACCTAATCCATAACATGGTACTGATATTAATCAGATTTCTCAAGTGTGTGTGTGTGTGTGTGTGTGTGTGTGTGTGTGTGTGTGTGTGTGTGTGTGTGTGTGAAAGCCAATGTTGCCTTAGCTAGACTGGCTGGCCAGCCAGCCCTGGGGATCCTCCTGACTCCCCCCCACAACCCCATTGGAAGGGTTACAGACACACAGTGCCACACCTGGCTTTTACCTGAGCACTGGAAATTAGATCTTCATGCTTGCAATATGAACATCTTACCCGCTGAGGCTTCTCCCCCGACACTCTCTCGATTTTTAACTTTTATGAGTATTTTTGGTGCAAAAGGATGCCTCAACGTGCTGAGAACAACTAAATCAAAGAAATCTACTGTTAATGTCATCCACCCACAAGCTGTTACCCTAGGAAAGCCATACTACCTTATTCATCCAAAGAGTAGTTTGAAGATGAACTCACTAATAGCTCTGATGGATTCTGGGGCCAATGTGTGAAAAATTCCATAAATTCAATTAGCCATGAAATAGGGGGGCGGGGTGTGATCATGAAGAAACAGTAAAATGGTTTCTAAGCCTAAGGTGGTGAGATGTGAGAAGGACGATTTATGGATGTCGTTTTGGCTCTCTGAGAGACTCATGACATTGACAAGGGAACCTGCTTTCTGGAGATGTCAGGCACTTGCCGTGCTCTGGCATCTCTCTCGGAGAGCAGAGATGGGAAGTACCAACAGCAAGCAACTGGGAATTGACGCCTGTTCAAACAGTTTGCTGCTGGTGCGTCTCAGTGATTAATCTCGACACTGGTTAAGACTCTACTCTCTCTACAGTCAACGCAACACCATGAAACTCGCTGGCTTCGGAGGCTCAACCAACTCCACCCCGCCCTGCACCTGCTGACCACAGCTGACACTCCAGGCGAGCAGCCGAGATCGATCAATCCCATCCAGAAGCAAAGCCTTCGCTCGCTGGCTCGCCCTCGTGCCAAGTGACTCCCCAGCTTCTCTTTAAAGCGCTTTTAGTCGGTTCTCCGGCTCCCCAGAACTCTTCAGGGACAAGGGGGGAGGCGTACACGGAAATTAAAGCCGAGGGGCAGACCCCCGACCCGAGGATAAAACCCCACAGGCCCGAGCGGCCAGGTGGGCCCCGGGCAGCCTGTGTGAATGAGAGGGGAGCGGGGCCCGGGCACCCCCGAAGACCCGCGCTCGAGCCGTCACGGACCTCGCGCACGGCCGGGCCCCAACTGCCCTGCCCGGCCTTCTCCGGCCCTGCCCGGCCCTCCCGGCCCTGCCCTCCCGGCCCTGCCGGCCCTGCCCGGCCCTGCCCTCCTCCCGGCCCGGCCACCTGCAGCAGCGCAGGGCCGCTGCGCACGGCGCTCGGAGGCGCCGCCGGGAGCGCACTGGACGCGGGGCCCCTCGGCCCTCGGGCTGCGGTGGGGGCGGCGCCCGCTGCCCCGCAGGAACGGCCAAGGTTCGGGCGCGGGCGGGGGCGGGCGGGCGGGCGGGGGGCGGGGCGGGGGGCGGCCTGCGGCCCGCTAGGCTTTTGCAAAGCCGAGTCCCCGGGGCCCCCGAAGCCGCGTCCGGGAAGCGCCCGGGGTGGAGCGGGGAGCGCCCCGAGGCTGGAGGGCGGGTACTCACAGAGCCCGCTGGAGCCGGTGCTGGTGAACATGGTCCCGCCGGGCCCGCTGCCCGCACCTCGGGAGGAGGGGCGGAGGCGCAGAGCCCCGCGGCCGCGCAGGCGCACTCCTCACCCGGAGCCAAGGGCCCGAGGGGCGCGCCCGAGCGCCGGAGGACGGCGCATGCGCGGCCTGTAGGGCGCGCACGCTCGACCCGAGGCCTCCCTTTCCTGCCAGGAAGGGAAGTGCGAGCGTGCGTACGTGCGGGCCGGTCGGCTGAGCCGCTGGTTCCGCAGCTCCCGGTGCGCCCCGCCCCCCCACCCCCCCCCCCCGCCCCACCCCCGCCACCCCCCCCCGCCCCCCCACCCCCCCCCCCGGTGCGCCACACCCCTCACCCCCACCCCCTCCCGGTGCCCCGCCCCCACCCACGCCCGCCCCTCCCGGCCCTGCGCCCTCCCGCGCCCCGCCCCACCCCCACCCCCGGCTCGCACAACGGCGGTGGCAGCCGGTTCTTCCGCAGCAGATTACCGGGCCTTGGCCTCGGCGAGACGGCCGCGGGCCCCACGCATGCTCAGTACCTCCGAGCAGACCGCGGAGCTCAGCGATCCAGGGCCTCAGCAAACAGTCCCCGAGCTCCCGGTGACCCGCCGTAGAAAAATTATTTTTAATTTTGATTTTTTTCATTAAAAATATGTACTCTAGGGCTGGAGAGATGGCTCAGAGGTTAACAGCACTGACTGCTCTTCCAGGGGTCCCGAGTTCAATGGTGGCTCACAACCATCTACAATTCGATCTGGTGCCCTCTTCTGGCACGTAGGCAGAACACTGTATATGTAATAAATAAATAAATCTTTAAAAAAAATACATATATATATTCTAGGGAAGTTGAAGGGACATGGCACAGAAGTGTGTGCTCCAAGAAATCCTGAGAGATTTTACTGTTTGGCCAAGATGTTAAGTCTGGGTTTAGATTCTTAAAATACACCGTGTCTTTAGTTCAGTAGGTCAGAGCATTCGAGTGGTTCCAGAACCTAGAGGCGTGAGTGATTTTTTGTTTTTCTAAATGCCATTTAGCCATTATTTTAGTCGATTCATAAGCATGAAGTACATTCAACTATATATGTTCTAGTTATTTTTGTTGCACGAAAATGATGGTCGGGAGAGGTCTGAGACGTTTGCAGAAGCTGATACCCCCAAAATCTGAGTGATTCTCAGACTGTGTGGGGGCTTCCTGGCCGGCATGAGGGTGTAGAGAAGACCGGGACCACTTTTGTAGTGATGCTATAAAACATTTTCCATTCTTATTTGTCCATGAGTAGTAGGGTTTTCCAGTACCCTCCAGTTAACCAGTGCCTGGTAAAACAGCTGGAACTACAAGGCAAACAAGGTGCTGCTCATCTTAAAGAAGCTCCCATTGAAACTTTTTCATTGCATGGAAAAAAGAAAAAAAGATACCTACTTAATCTAAAAGGGCCCCAGAAATGCTTGCATTTACAATTCCAGGTCTACTCTGGGTGATCTTTTTTTCTTCATGTACTCGATCCAAAACATCACAACAAACTAAAAAGAGAAGTGCACAGGAAGTTAGGTTGAGCCAGACATAAAAAGCATTCGTCCTTAAAATTGTTTCCCCGAGGAAAGCACCAGGTGTCGAAACTGAACATTTGAGTCTGTGTTGGACATCTTGGCTATTTCATCTACGGAATGACCAGTAAGTAGAGATGACAGAAAGAGTTTATAGAGATTTAGGGAAAGCTCCAAAGACACAATTATTGTCTCGAAGTTTTCTTTTGGAATTTAATCTTGTGTGCTTACTCCTATATGTTACAGATGTTAATACTTGATGGTAAACTAATACCAACTATAAAAGTTATTACTATAAAAGGTTATTATCTAACAGGAAGAAATTCAAGTAAAGTCCTCATTCTGTTGAACACCGGTGTAAGGATCTGTGTGGAATCTGTGAGGTAGAAAACCAGCCATGAAATGAACCGAGGTTAGAGATTTTGTTGCAGTTGAACATAGTGACTGGCATTACAAAATGAAAACCTGACCATCACAAATGCATGATTCACTGGGAATGAAAACATTGAGTGGAAATTTTATGCCCAAATACACCAACAGTAGACTAGTCAGAACCTGAAACTCTCGAAAATTATCCCAAGCAACACCTGTTTCCTCTTCCAGTGTGGTTGTGCAACACCAGAGCAGCCGTTCTGGTCTACTGGTCACATGGGCTTATGAACAACGGAAAAGTTGCAGCAGCCACGTGAACGTCAGTGAATCAGTTACGGACAACCAGAGTCACCAAAAGTCTTACCAAAAAACCCACACGTCATTGAATGTTATCAGTGCCTTAACAAAATTAACTCCTTGAATAAAAGATTATTCTGTGAAAAGGTTAGATTGTCTTGTTCTACCTAGGAAATGAAGCATTTCCAAAGAAAGCTATTTTACAATATTTACTCTTTACCACTTATGTATAATTTTGTTTCTTTAAAAAAGTAAATAGTGATAGCAAAATATGAGACAAATGGACATATATTTTACCTATATCAGAAGTGTTAAATGAAGATATTAAGCTACAATCAAGGTTGATGTTAAAGGGAAAGAATTGTAACATTTTTCAACAAGTTTAATCATTTTCAGAGAAGTTTTTTTTTTCACAGCTCCTATCTGTAGATTAGGCTAGTTTGAGGACAGTGGCTTGGAACCATAGTCCTAATTTTTAAAAAAGTCATTTTTATGTAATGTGTATGACTGTCTGCTTTCATGTATGTTTGTATGTGCACCATGTGTGTACACAGTGTTAAGGGAGGCCAGCAGAGGACATCAGGACCTCTGGAACTGGAGTTGCAGGTGGTTGTGAGCAACCATGTGGATGCTAGGAACCAAACCTATGTCTTCTGCAAGAGCAGCCAGCGATCTCAGCCTCTGAACCATCTCTCCAGCTCCATATGTTGCTAATTTTACAGCTACTTTAGAAAGTAATGAAATCTAAAGCTCTAGATCTAAAAATACATTTATAATATCAGACTAAGCAATTAGTCCACTCTCAAAGGATGTAAAAGGTTACTACTTGGAACTGAAAAGACTCAATGTAATTACTAAAAGTGGATTTAGCTAACGTTATCATTAGACTCCCCACCCCACCCCACCCCACCCCCTCGCCTTTAAAGATACCTGTCATAGGCTGGGCTTGGTGGTACCAGCATCCAGGAGGATCTCAGTGAGGCCAAGGCCAGCCTGTTCTACAAATCCAGTTCCAGGCTACCCAGACTCCACAATGAGACACCATTTCAAACAAACAAACAAACAAAAATGTATTAGATTGTTTCCATTGTGCATACTAAAAGGTTTAGGAGGAAAGGGTTTCAGGACAGTAGAACAAATACTACAAAAACATCAAAATGTAATTTGTCATTCCTCTCAATAGAGTTAGGACCTTATTAAGTTTTACCTACAAATTAAGGTATTTCATACTCTGGCCTTCTGTCTCAGTCTGTCTCTCTTGAGACAAAGTTGCGTAGACATGGGTTTTGTCTGGGAAGTTGTCCTAGGAGACTTCACCAATGGGAGAACAGAAAGTTCACTGAGATGGTGTGAACTAGCACTATGGGAATGAGCCTGATCCCACTGAGACCCAGGCCTTGGAGGAAGCCAGCCACATGACAAAGGGGTAGGAGTATTTATCCACTCACTCCCATAGTTCTTGAGGCTTACTTCCATGCTTTGGCAATCCCTGCCACTTCTAGGGGCAGGGCAAGCCCAACGTGAGAGCCATGATTGAGAAAAATGCTGAGATAAAGACAGAGAAGGGGCCAAGTGCAAGATCGTAGCACCCTTCGTGCACCATTCAGGGTTCTGTAAATGGTGATTTGCTTTTATTTCCGGAGAAAATTACATGTGGATGGTATGGTGTGGGCGTCTTTAAGGTTACATTAGGGTGGTCTGAGAACACTATACCACTTTTCTGGATCCCTTTTACTTTCCGTTTTATCTGTTTCCCACCACACTGCAAAGGATGTGGTCTCTGAGCTCCTTTTTAAGTTCTAGAAATGGAACCCAAGCCCACACACAGTAGGCTTCTGTCAACACGTGAAGGTGTCACCTCAGTTCTTCCCAAAGGAAAGAATGCAGTCAAGAGACACGGACATCTTAAGCAATTTATTAAAATCAGTCGTGCTCTGCAAAGAAATTAGAGTGGGCTGACCGGAAGGAGGGGGGCAGCACTCCGGGCTCTGTGTTGTAGATTTTTTTTAAATGTTACAACATTTCTGAGGTGAGTGGCATATCCATGAGGTGAGGTGACACTTCCTCCTACATCATGGTGGGCCAGATCTCCTGTTTCAGCTGTTTCTCCCAAAGGGGTGAGGTGAGAAAGTCGAAGCCAGACTACAAATGATAGACAAGGTCTTTTGAGGGTTTCAGCCCTTGGTGAGTACACCTGTGTGGCAACTGGGAAAACGACGTGGTGCCTTAATTTTTTAAAATCTAGATTTACTTTTCTTTTATGTGTGTGTATGTTTTCCCTGTATATCCATCTATATGTGCATCCTGTGTGTGCCTGGTACCTACAGAGGGCAGAAGAGGGCAGATGCCCCGAATGTGAGCTACCATGTGGGTGCCAGGAGTCAAACCAGGTCCTCTTCGAGAACAAGTGCTCTTAAGTGCAGAGCCATCTCTCCTACCCCAAGCCTTGAACTTTATGTAGTTCGTAGATGTACCACACAGGGTCATCCTGACCACCATCTGACACAGCTACCCAGCAGCAGTTTTCCTAGGGTAACATATTTTTCTTCTTGCCTACTGCACCTCAGTTTCAGAATAGGAAACTAAGATTTTTATGCAACTTCATCACTGTGATCTTCAAAGCACAGAGCAATGTGACATGAGGATTTGTTTTTGTTTTTGTTTTGTTTTGTTTTTTTGGTCCCAGCTAAGCCCTGCTGCCACTTTAGCCCCAAATGAACACACAGATGCTATATTAGTTACAAATCTGTTGGGTGGTGACTAGGGTTTCTTATTGGCTACCTCTGTCTTAACTATTAACTCATTTCTATTAATCCATGTATTTCCAAATGGTCTTGGCTTACCAGAGAATGCCGGACCTGCAACTCCTTTGCCTGCTACATAATAACTGCTCAGTGTCTCCATAGAGAAGAGAGTGATTTCCTGTTTGTCCCTGCTTGTATCCTGATTCTGCCCAGCTACGTCACTTCCTGTCTGTCTGTACAGACCTCCAGACCTCTATGGTTGGCTAGTGGCAAGTTTCTGCCCAGCTACATTACTTCCTGTCTGGCCAATCAGCCAATCAGTGTTTTAAAGAGAAACATATACACAGAAGGACATCCCCCATCAGAGCAGTACTTGAAGCTACTCAAACACAGCCCAGCGCATCTGTGAAGTTCCAGCATTGTTCCTTGTTCTCCACTCTGTCTGAGAAAGCTGTCTGTATTCTCCCTTCCTCAGCATCACACGCAAGCATAGCTGACCTGTGGGTACCAAATGTGTCCTCACCCATTTGATACTGGTTTTTATTCTGCTATGCATCATCCTTGACTCTCTTATTTTTATATTCATTGTGGGTGTCAAAGCTCATCAACCCAAGTCTCATAGATACACGAGTTTACAATTGGATACAGCCATTGTTGTCTACTCTCATCACACCCAAACATCTTCAGATCGAAAGGCTTATCATTTTATTATAAGTGCCCCTTCTTTGTTCCTCCTTTATATCGAAATTAGGATGTTGCGATGATTATTAAAATTATAGCAGCTTTGAGTTTCACTTCAGATACTAAAAACAGAACTACAGAGTCTTTGTGATAAAAAGCCAGAATGGCCTGTTGTTCGGTTTGCCTGCTTGCTTGCTTTTGAAGTGAAATCTCACCGTGTAACTCACACTGGTTTCAAACTTCTGATCCTCCTGCCTCAGGCTCCCAAGAACTGAGATTACAATGGATCTGCATCTTCTGTTCCTTCAGTGTGCTATCTTTAACTAGGTTCCTGCAAGACATAGCCAAGTGCCCCAGAAAGTGATCTTCTATGGAACTGGAGTTGTAGCAGATGCAGAATCTCAACCAATATGGCTGGTGTTGTCACGGGAAGAGTCTCAGAACCACAAAGGAGAAAGCCATGTGGCGACAGAGGCAGAGAGCTGAGCACTTCAACCGCAGGCCCAGAATTCCTGGGACTGTGAGCCATACCTGAAGCTAAGAAGCAAGGAAGGCACCCCTCCCCACTGTGCCTCACCAGGTTTCAGAGGCAGTGCAGCGCCGCCCTGCCAACATCTTGTTTTAACTTCTCTCTCCATAACAATCAAAGAATAAATATCCATTGTCTTAATCCACCTTGTTTATGATGTTATTACAGCAACTCTGAGACTCTACCCCAGTCATCTTTTCCTCTAATTTTTAGGTGTCTAATTCTGTTTGCATTTGGCTGTTTCAGCTTTCTTTTTCCTTAATTTCTGCAAGTAAAAACTAAGCAGAGGCTTTCCCTCAGTAAGCACAGAGACACAGATGACTTCTGTAGCAACCCCATCACTCCCAAAGCGACTCTATGTCTCACCCCATAGAACTTCATCACAGCAAAACCATGGACCAAAACTGTGCACAGGTAGAAATCCTTCTGCCAGAATGTTAACCAAACCTAAAGTTGTTCTAAATTATAGCCATGGATTCATGATCTGAATAATATCTTTTTACCAAACATTTTGCCCCCCAAAAGACTGAATGTTTGCTGCTTTCACAGCAAAGTTGAGATCATTGAGATATGTACTTAACCTGCTGTCCTACTGTGTGCTCGGCCTGTTTAAATTTAACCTGTATTTAAGAAAGTAGTCGTCGACCTGACTGCCTTAGATCCCCCATGAGTCAGTCTTTAAAACCTAAGATTATGTGTAGCTTTAATCTTAACTTACATAATCTTCCGTGCCCATAACCCAGAGTCATGTATGTTGTAGGTGTGTGCTGCGGAACACAGCCAACACTGGCTACAGCAGCAATTGCAGCAGGCTTTGTTTTGGGCCACCAAGCAGCTCCCAAATCATGGCACAGGCTTATATTAGTTATGAATGCTTATGTAGTGAGCGAGCTTTGTAACCGGTGAAGTTAAGATATCTTTATTAGATAAACGCCAGCCAAACGCAAGCCAGAGCGTGCCAGGGGCAGCAAGGAAGGGAGGCCAGAGAGAAGGGGTTTCCATGTGCCTTGTCTGTCCCTTTAAACCCTATCTCACATCATCCTGACCTCACCCTGACCATGTCCTAATGGGCGTGGTCAGGCACACCTGTAGCCAGCTTCTAGCAGGTGTGGCTTACACTGTCCCCTACACTTATGCTAGCCCCACTAGCTTTTATAACTTAAAATAACAGGTTTCTCTTCATCTTTGTTTTGCCCCAGAGCTTTTTAACCTTTCTTTCATTCTCTATGTCCTACTCTGTGTCTGTTTGGTGGCTGACTGGCTGGCCCTGGGGGTGTCCCTCTCTTTCTCCCTCGTTCTCTTCTCCCTCCTGAGCCTAGATTACTCCTCCTACTTACTCTCTCTGCCCACCAGCCTTACCTACCTATCCCTCTATTGCCTAGATATTGGCTGTTCAGCTTTTTATTAGACCAATCATGTGCCTTAGGTGGGCAAAGTAACACATCATTAAACAAATGTAGCATAAACAAATTAACACACCTGTACATAGTTAAAGTAATATTCCACAACATAGGCAAATGTAACACATCTTCACACAGTTACAGTAATTTTAACAAGTATCTATCATAAATGTTGCAAACAGTATGTGGATACAAGTTGGGAGAGCCTGTTTGCACTAACTGGAAGCAGTAACTTAACTTCCTTAACTCTATTAAAGACTCCCATAAAGGACGCTCCACTCCTTTTCATGCTATGGCTTTCTGTGCTATTCAATAAATACTGAGCAAAGCCTTTGTTAGAGACAGATGGAAGAGACAGGGAGGGAGTGGAGAATTCAAACTTGGGCTCGCTCTTGGTGAAACTATCCTGAGAGGAAGCCCCTGTGTCTTCATTCCTTACAGTGGCATCAACTCACCATCATCACCCTGAGCTGTCTCTGAGAGAGCTCTATGTCCAGACCCAGTTAGGAAGGAAAAGTTAGAAATTCCTGCTCACCGTGATGCCTGCAAGATTTCACTTCGTTATGCTTCTTCTGTCCTTGTACTGCTGCTCTTCAGCGGTTAGTTCATCATACAGTGGTCACTGTGATATAAAGTGTCATCGTGATAGTAGTCATCGTGATATGCAGTGGTCATCGTGATATACAATGACTATCGTGATGTACGGTGGTCCCCGTGGTGATGTACGGTGGTCCCTGTGATGTACGGTGGTCACCGTGATGTACTGTGGTCACCGTGATGATGTATGGTGGTCACCATGGTGATTACAGTGGTCACCGTGGTGATTACGGTGGTCACCGTGATGTACGGTGGTCACCGTGGTGATGTACGGTGGTCCCCTGATGTACGGTGGTCACCGTGGTGATGTACGGTGGTCCCTGTGATGTACGGTGGTCCCCTGATGTACGGTGGTCCCCGTGATGTACGGTGGTCACCGTGATGTACTGTGGGTCCCCGTGATGTACGGTGGTCACCGTGGTGATGTATGGTGGTCACCGTGATGATGTACGGTGCTCACCGTGGTGATGTACGGTGGTCACCGTGGTGATGTACGGTGGTCCCCGTGATGTACGGTGGTCACCGTGGTGATGTACGGTGGTCACCGTGGTGATGTACGGTGGTCACCGTGGTGATGTACGGTGGTCACCGTGGTGATGCACGGTGGTCACCGTGGTGATGTACGGTGGTCATCCTGCTACCATCCACATCACCCGTGTGCTCTGCTCAACTGTGAGCAGGAACGCTTATCACACTGATTAACACATGGAATGAGGAAGCACAACACTGTCACACATTGGCACCACTCGGTTTTGACAATGGGGCTTCTGCTTTTCCAGAGGGCCGGTGTTTGCTCATGCCCCACTGAATGAGAGGCCCACGCCTGCACCTTCAGAGTTTCTAGTCTTGCTGTTTGTCTTAGTTTGCTGCTCTGTGGCCATGATGAAACAGTCTCACCAAAAACAACTTGGAGCAGAAAGGGATTATTTTGCTTTCAGGTTACAGTCGATCAAGGGAAGTCTGGGCAGGGGTTCAATGCAGAAGATGGAATCAGAGGCCATGGGGACGTGCTGCTTGCTGTCTTGCTTCCATACATCAGGCCCATATGCCGAGGGATGGCACTGCCCAAAGTAATTAAGAGAATGCCCCCTACACATGCCCATAGACCAATCTGATGGAGTCAATTCTTCAACTGAGGGTCCTTCTTCCCTGGTATGTCAAGCTAACAGCTGACACTGGGATTCTCCGCTGGCTACAGCTGTGATGCTGAGTTTCCCTTCAACTTATAGAGGCTGCAGCAATCACATCTCTTGTTTCTGTGACGGTGCCCCTCCCCCCACCTCCCCAGGATTTCAGTGCATAGCTGAGGATAACTTTGAACTCCTGATCCTCCTGCCTGTAGAGAGAGATCTTACTAGGGACCTGTGGCACTGACCATGCCCATTTGGGTGTGCCCACAGGTGTGTTCAGGGCGTGTGGTATATAGACCTGAGGGGAGGAGGCATTTGCTCTCTCTCAGGGTTCCTGTCGGGTCTTGGAGAGCTGCTGAGACTGGATGCTCAGAGCGCTGACCAATGTTATCATTTTCTCATGTAAGTGATTTCTCCTCAATAAAATTAAGCAAAGACACCCCTATCCTGTGTACAGTTATCTTCCTCTTACACCTGCCTCTTCCTCCCAAGTCCTAAGATTACAGACATATATCACCAGACCCTGCTTGGGGGCTTTTGTTTGCTTTTTTTAAGATTTATTCTTTTATTTTTTATATGTGTGACTGTTTTGCCTAAATGTATGTGTGTGCACTATGTGTGTACCTGGTGCCGGGGGTGTCAGGTCTCAAAACTGGTGTTTCACGTAGTCGTGAGCCACCAAGTGGGTGCTGGGAACTGAACCTGGGTCCTCCACAAGAGTAGCAAGTGCTCTTAACCACTGAACCTTCTCTGTTTTGTTTATGCTGTCTGTGCTTCTTGTTTGTTTATTCATGTGTTTGAGACAGGGTCTTGCTATGCAGCCCAGACTGGCCTCAAACGCACAACAATCCTCTTGCCTCAACCTCTCAGACCCACAAATTTTGAATTTGCCAGACCCTGAAGCCATTTCCTTAAATTCTCTGTGTCTGTCTGTCTGTCTGTCTGTCTGTCTGTCTGTCTGTCTGTCTGTCTGTCTCTCTCTCTCTATCTCTCTCTCTCTCTCTCTCTCTCTCTCTCTCTATTCATTTTGTTTCTCTGGAAAACTCTAACACATTATCCTATTTCCTTTGATTACCAGTACCCTGCCTTGGAATGCCAGTCTTGTTGACTTCCTTGCTAAGAGATGCACCTGGCTTTCCAAATAGAGAGTCCTCTTAACAATCCTCTGCCACTCTGTAATGGGCTCACACTCAATGTCATAGTGCATCCTGATGGGTGACACTAGCCCTCCCCAGAGTGTGTGTGCAGCTGGACAGTGTTTGCCCAGGCTTTCCTGTGGGGTGGATCTTGGGCCTTCTATTCCTGTGGCTCATGGATGTACAGATGTGTTGAGAGATGAATTGTGCTCCTGGGGAGTCTTGGCAAGCCTACTGTTGGAGCCTCCTTTATATAACAATGATGTCATATGTGTGTGAAACCTGGGACTGATTAAAACCTGAAAGCCAGATGATTCTTGGTTTGTCAAATGCTCCACATCCCTGCTAGGGTTGCAGGATTTTTAAAGGAGGGGAAGAACAACGAGAACCCTGCCAATATCCAAGAAGAAACAAAAGAATAACAGCGTGTACAGCAAGTGTTTGGTTTGTTGTTTTGTTTTGTTGTTCTGGGGTTGCTAGGGGATGCTCTACCATAGAGCAGGCACCCTGGGAAACCTCCCAGGTGGAGAGAGGGACTCCAGCAGACCCAGTGTGGGGCCCAAGGACAGAGTATGTGGGTAAGAATATAGGACCTGACATTGGCTGACCGTCACTGGTCGTTCATGCTGTGACTGGCCTCTGTGCTGTGACCAGTCTCTGAGTAAAACACTCCCATTGTCGGTGACTGCTCTGCCTCTGGCACCATGCCACATGGAATTTGTTCCTTTGCTGTTGCTCCACACAGTGTTCTCATGCAATGCCAATCTACCAGCCTCACAGTGACTGTGTCTGCTCAGCATCCTTTGACTCCTGTCTTTATTCGTCCACTTAAACTGAATTCCCAAACACCCTTCCCATCCTTCTCCAGACTAAATATTTCTGTAACTTTTCAACCCTTTGATGGCATGCTTGTTTTATTTCTAGTCATCTCCAGTTTTCCTTACTATTCTGACACTAAGGAGTTTCATTGCTGCTGATTTCCCCATAGACTAGACGTATGAAAGACATTGACTGGGACACATTCATGATGGTAACCGGTAAACTCTAGTCAGTCCTTGACTCTTGACTCCTATTGGAAGGAGAAAGGTTCTCCACCTCCATCTGCTAAGGAACCCAAATGTTGGATTGGCAAGAAAAACAATCTACCAGATTTTTTTTTTTGGTCAAAGGTATTATTTTTAAAAGTTATCTCAAGGCAAGCATGATCACACTTGTTTAATCCCAGGATTTTGGGAGAATGGTCCTGGTCATGCCAAGGATGATGTTGCATAGCTATAATTCCAGCATCTGGGGAAGAGGGATAGAGGCAAGATTATGGTTGCAAGTTTGAGACCAGCCTCATTTACATAGCAAGTCCTGAGCAAGCGGGGCAACAGATATTCTGTCTCAAACAAAAGAGTTCCAGGTAAGTTTGGGCTATATAATAACCCCCCCCGAAAAATTATCCCAAACAAGCATATATCAGAACTTTGTTTTCTACTAGGTGATATGTTTCCCAGCTCAGGATAGGATATGAAGCTAAATTGGTAGAGTGTTTGCCTAGCAAACTTGATTTCATCCCTAACACCACATAAACTGTGTGTAGTGGCAACTATCTGTGACCGCAACACTCAGCAGGTAGAGGCAAGAGGCTAGCCTGGGTTATGTGAGATCCTGTCTCAAAGCAAAATAACAAAATAGGAATTCTAGCTAAAACTCCATCACACCAAATCTGAAAAAGTTAGTGCCTCAATAATGACATCAAAAACAAGCGATTTATATATTGGTGTCATATGTTTTAATTATCTTAAAAGATGGGTGTTAGCCGGGCGTTGGTAGCACACGCTTTTAATCCCAGCACTCTGGAGACAGAGGCAGGAAGATCTCTGTGAGTTCTAGGACAGCCTGGTCTCCAGAGCAAGTGCCTGGATAGGCTGCAAAGCTACACAGAGAAACCCTGTCTGGAAAAACAAAACAAAACAAAACAAAAAGACCTTCACACAAATGCTTCCTGCTGTCACTACCATCATTTTTAAGGAACAGTCCCTGAACAAGAAGCCGGACAATATGAAGTCCCTTTCTGAAGAACACTCATGGGACAGTTTGTTCCTAAAGTAGCAAATAAGGACCTAGAACAGAGAGATCTTGCCATTTGAAGAAGGAGCCAACCATGCAGCTCGCCAGCATCCTGTTCTTTGGGGAGTCAAGCTACTCTCCCTTCATTGCTCCCAGGCTGTAATAAAACAAGAGAGAACAGAAATGCATTCTCCTCCTTCCATCCCCCACCTTTAGTCTGTGACCTGAGGTCTAAGTGGGGTAAAGGACACTCAAATGTCTACAGGCACTGTCAATGAGGGAAGCAGGATGGTGTGAAGCACACACACACACACACACACACACACACACACACACACACACACACCCTTTGTTGCACAGTAAGCTCCCACTTACACACTAAAAGATGCTCTCTTCCAGGTGATTTATTTTACAGTTTACTTCTTTGGATGACAGAGGCAGATAACTGTTCTGTTAGGATTTTCCCCAGTACAGACAAGCTAACAACCATCCTGAAAGCTGTAGGAGCAACGGGGCAGGGGTGTATTGTTTATGGTGCTTGTTATGGGAGTGTGAGACATCCCTCACAGGGCCCCTAGCTGGTGACACTGATTTGGAAGGTTGTGCAATTTCTGGAATGAGAGGCATGGCTGGCAGAGGCAGGTTACTAGGGAGGAGCCACTGAAGGCTGTAGCTTAGACTGTTTCCAGCCTCAGTTCTCAATGATTAGAATGTAACTCATGCCACCCAGCTCAATACTTAAAAGAGCTAGATGGGAAAATTTATGTTGAGTGTGTTTACCACATTTAAATATTTTATTAGCCAATATGCAACATTTACACATATATCCACAGCTATTACTATTATCGACAATAAATCTATATTTTCCATACTATTACAATTTTCCATTTACAGACAAAGGACTTTGAGCCCAGAAAGGTTGTTTTTGTTTTTGTTTTGTTTTGTTTGTTTTTAGTTTTTCAAGACAGGTTTTCTTGCGTAGCCCTGGCTGTCCTGGAGCTAACTCTGTAGACCAGGCTGGCATGGAACTCAAAAAGATCTTCCTGCCTTTGCCTCCTGAGTGCTGGGATTAAAGGTGTGTGCCACCGCTGTCCAGCTGCCCAGAAAGGTTTTGAGGTCATCCTTTGAGAAGTGAAGAAACTGAGGCAGAACCTGGTCCCTTAGCCATGGGGCTCTATCGCCCCCTAGCGGGATCCCTGGTAACTGTGTCACCCGTACATCTCCAGCCTCCCCTGCCCTCCCAACCCCTCCCCTGTCCTCTAGTCTCCCCTCCTCTTCTCTTCTACCCTCTCCTCCCTCTCACACAGAAGTAATTTCATAGCCATTGTTTATTCCTCATCTTGCTTTCTTCTTATATCCTGCTACAAGGGCCTGGTTTTCTTCGCACACCTAGTGAGCTTCCCAGGACTCTGGCCTCTAGAGTAGCCTCAAAGACTTCAAGGAGGATCCTGATGTGTTGATTGCATCCCTGATGGATAAAGAGGTTTTCTCCCTCCCTCTCCAGCAGAGTTCCTCGGAATGGTCAAGAAACTCCTGGATTTATCTATGCTGGCTCCTTTTACCTGACTCTTTGCCAAATAGGTTGGACGGTTGGCTGGTTTCTCTGCATTCTTTGGCTCTCCTGTTGTCTAATCTTAAGCCCTGGTTGTACTTAGGAAAACCTCTTGTCTGACAGGACCAAGGCTCAGAGACACACTCCCAGGAAACACTCCTGAGTTCTGGCCATGTGCCCCTGCTGATTTCATGTTGTGGGAGGTGCAACAGCAAGGCACCAAATCTTGAGCACTCTGGCTCAGGGATCTCTACTTTCCTGATGGCAGACATGCAGACACATTATTTCAGGGCACTGAAATGTTTACAGCTAACACCAGCCTTTGGGGCCCCAGGTGATAAGGGAAAGTAGTATCAGTGGGTCCCACTTTCTTCACCCAGACATGAAGGTCTGAAGTTTGGTTCATTGTCTACTCCCATGGGTGAGTGACAGCTTGACAATTGGATGGAGAGGCACCACCTCCATCTTGAAGCAAACAATGACTCTTATGCATCATGAAAGGAAGATGGTAGGTCATGTGTGTTTCTATTTGTTTGTAGTTTGTATTTAACAGCTAGAGGGACACTCTCCACAGGTTATATCTGAAGATTAAGTCCTATAAACCATAAAAGGAAAAGAGGCTGTCAAAACCAGTTTCCCATCTATTCAATCAGCCAGAGACAGTTTACCATAATGACACACCCAGAGATGAATGGCGAATCTTCGGGTCGGCCACTCAGACTGGATGACTTCCATCAGCACACCTCTGAGTGCCAGCCACGTGAATACACCTCTCGCAGCAATCATACTTCCAGCTCTGAGCACTCTCCATGAACGGTGTCAGCAGGGTGGGAGGCAATTTCTACCTTTCTGTGTAAGCAACACATTCAGGTTTTTTTTTTTTAATTTGAAATAAGTGGTGGTCCAGTCATAACCAAGTCAGAATCGTATTCCTTGCCTTGCTTGTATCCTCCATGGATATGTCACTACCCAAGCAACAGCTTCAGACACCTACATTCTTGTACACAGAGACCTCAGTGGCACACAAGAAGAAAGGGACAAAACAGGTACCCATGACCCAGAGTTGGAGAACCCCCAGGTACGTGTTATCCTTAGAAATGAGTAGATAAAAACTTGTGAAAAAAACATGAGGATTTTATTTGGTATCCAAAGGAATACTCTAAGAGAACTGTGCTGGACATTTTTTTTATCAATTTGACACACACTAGAGTCACCTAGGAGGACATAACCTTAATTGAGGAAGTGTCTTCTTTAGATTGGCCTGTGGGCATGTCTGTGTGTCATTTACTTTTTTCTCTTTCTTTTAAAAAATATGTATTTTATGCATATGACTGTGTTGCTTGAATCATGTCTGTGTACCATTTGCATGCTTGGTAGTCACAGAGATCAGAAGAGGGTGTTGGGCACCTAAAACTGGAATTGTGGATGGCTGTGAGCCACTGTGTGGGTGCTAGGAATTGAGACTAGGTCCTCTGCAAGAGTAAGCTCCCTTAAGTGCTGAACCTCTCTGGCCCTGAGTGACATTCTCTTGTTTGTTGGTTGATGTGGGAGGGCCCAGGCCACTGTGTTTGGTGCCAGTTCCATGCAGGTGGTCCTGGGAGTTGTAAGAGCTGTCGCTGAATGTGACCAGGGAGCAAGCCAGTAGGCCTCCTTCCTCTTGTTCCGAACTCTGTACTTGGTTGAGTTCCTGCTTTTGGTCATAGTGTTTAGTATAGTAAGAAATTACCAGTACGGAGTCAGGTAGAAATATAAGGGTATTTAATAGTGAAAAGTCTTACTTACAGAGCGAACCAGCCAGCCGGTGGTAGTCTGTACAGCAAGAAGCAAAGAGAGACCGAAACCGAAAATGCAGTCCCCCTACTCACCCTGACCACGCCCTCACAAGCCCTCAGGTACTCTTGTAGCCAGCCCCTAAGAAGGCGTGGCTACAGCTTCCCCTACAGTTTAGCACAGAAACAGAGAGGCAAAGGGGCCATTGTGGGCATCTGTTCAACACTAGTTACAGGCGCCTCATCTGCTCTAGGGTGGGTAGACCCCTGCTTGTTAGGGAATTGGGGAATGTGGGAGGGCCAACTACCATCACATGCTTGTCTTGTCCCCTCCTCACCACCCATTTGGCACCTGCCTTGGTGTTTTATTTTTTTTTTTACTTTTCTTTTTGAGATAGGCTTACTTGCATCCCATGTTTGCCTTGAGCTCCCTACGTAGTTGTGATAGGTAAAGCTTGTCAACTTGACATATCTGGGAAGGGCCCTCAGGTGAGGCATTGCTTCCTCCAACTTGGCAAAGGCATGTGGGTGCATTTCCTTATTGCTAATCAGTATAGGAGGGTGCAGCCCACTGTCTGGAGTGCCATCCCTGGTCAGGAGGGTCTGGGCTGTATAAGAAGGGTAACCGAGCAAGCCAGGGAAATCAAGTTAGTAAGCAGTGCTTCTCCGTGGTCTACATTTCAAGTTCCTGCCTTGAAACGCAATCCTAGTTTCCCTCAAACGTGGATCAGGCTACACAACTGTCACACATATGCAGAGGTCCCACGCAGGGTTCCTAGCTGTTGGTCAGTTGTCTCTGTGGGTTTCCCCAACATGACAACCCCTAACTCCCACCCCACCTCCCCACTCCCCCACCCTCCCCAAATCCCTCCTCCCTCTCTTAACTGAACTCCTGGAGCTTGGCCAGTGCTTGTCTCTGGATCTCTGCATCTGCTTCCATCAGTTACTGAATGAAGGCTTTCTTGTGTCAATCAGGGTGGTCACCAATCTGATTACAGGAGACGGCCAGTTCAGGCACCCTCTCCACTATTGCTATGAGTCTTAGCTGGGGTTATCCTCGTGGATTCCTGGGAGTTTCCCTGAAAACAGCCATATTTTTAAGGGCCCAGACTTAGACTATCGACATACAAATTATAAAGAGACACAGGTTGGCCCCTGAAGGCCCATACTTCACCCAAGACAAAGCAGCCCTTCAATAGCACGACACATTCCTGCCCAAACTGGTAGTGATGGTATTGCCAAGTCTTGGCCTTTGTAAATGTTGACTCTAAACAGGGCACAGCTTGTCAAAATAAGAAAAAATCACTTTTCTAGGGCTTCCTGATTTTGTCTTCTTCATTAAGCAATTAATTGCCGAATTTCCTATATTTTTTATTATGACAATAAAGAGTGAAAAAAAAAACCCTCAGTATAATTTTAGCAGCAATTAACCTGAATTCTCATAGAAGTGTGTCTGCATTGCTGTCCACAGCTCAGCAAGGGTGGCCAGTGTAGGTGTCCTGCTGGGAATTCTGTATCCACACCTTTCCTCTGGGCTGTGGGCATCATTGTCACCTTCACACCTGTCTGCCATTATCTCTCCACTTCAAGAAAGTATAGAGGTTTCTTTGAAGGCATATAACCACATACACACTGAGTCAAGAAATGACCCTTTCCCTCCCCAGAAACAGTCATGGCTGACTCCTCACAGATTCCGTTCTCCTCGCTGGTTCAGAGGCAGAAAACATCCGTGCTTCTGGCCCACGTCGTGAAAGTGAGAGGGGAAATAGAAAGAAAGCTCACAGATCTCCGTACTTGGAAACCCCCAAGTTAAAATCAAGAAAAGAAACTGAGATAGTTAGAATGGAACTTCCCATGGGTTGGTTGCTGTCTAGGGTGTAGGAACAGGCCCCTTCTGTCTGCTGATTAAAGAGCCAAAGGTCAGGAAAGAAGTATTGATGTAAATCTTGGGAAGTCCCAGCAAAGGCATCACATGACACCTGGAAAATCAGGGATCCTTCTTGGGTTCCTGGTTTTATTAATTAAAATAAAAAGTAAGAGCAGACACAAGTGGAAGCTTAAGGACAAAGACTGGACTCAAACAGGAGCTTGGGGACAATTTCTGAGGGTTTAACAGGAGGACACCTCCAGGGGCAGTGAAGCTGTGAATCCCTGGCTACAAGGAAGGAAGGGGATAATAAGAAGAGACAACACAAGCCACACTGTTGGGATAAGGCAGCTTGCAGACAGGTAGTGATACCCAGACAGTGTTCTTGGGGGAGTTTAAAAGTACACCTTTGCTCTGGCAGCATCAGAAAGAAAAGAAATCATTATGCCTTTGTGAGTCAGACCTGCCTCTCTGGACCATCCCTTAAGGAAGGAGACAAGGGCATGTCTCCATCTAGATGGGACTTCCATTCTTGACAGATTGTTTCACTTTAGGACCCTGGAACAGATTTCAGTTAAACAAATTTTACTCCATGGAGGTAAGAGATCTATGTGTGGAAGATCGATTTTAAAAAATCCTTTTTTAAGAAACTGCAGTACTAGATAATACTCTTAGCACCCCAACACTGGTTCAGAGAGTGTAGATTGCTTTATATCAATTGGTGATGTTCTTGGGGGTAGGGGGTCCACTAATGCATTTTGTTTATGTGTGCTTATATCCTCAGAAAGACTCCCAAGATTTTCCATCCTGTGTGTTCTCATCTTGCTTCTTCATGGTCATTAGGATGGTCCAGGTTGACTGTCAACCTGGCAGGATCTAGAATTACCTGTGAAATAAAGCTCTGGGCATGCCTGTGAGTGAGTTTCTATATTGGGTTAATTGACATGGGGAGATCCACTTGTTTCAGTTACCTTTCTGTTGCTATCATGACCAAGGCAAATTATAGAAGAATTTCTTGGAGGTTTACAGTTTCAGAGGGTTAGAATCCATGACTGTCATGGTGGGAGCATGGCAGCAGGCAAGCAGTCACATACTATTCACATGCTGGAATAGTAGCTGAGAGTTTCATTCTATGTGCAAGTAGGAGGCAGAGAAAAGGGAGGGAGAGAGAGAGAATGAGAGGGAGAGGGAGAGAGAGAGAGAGACAGAGAGAGAGAGAGAGAGGAGGGAGGGAGGAAGGGAGGGAGAGAGAGAGAGAGAGAGAGAGAGAGAGCTGAAAATGGTGTGGGCCATGAAACCTCAAAGCCCACCCTCAGTGATAACCGATATACCTCCTATCCTTCCAAAACAGTCCCACCAACTGAAGACCAAGTCTTCAATTATATGTGTTTATGGGGGGCATTCTTACTGAAACCATCATTCCATCTTAAGTGTGGTCCATACCATTTCATGGTTGAAGGTCAGAGATTAAATAAAAAGCAAGCTGAGCTGCCCCTTCATCTCTGTCTACTTCCCAACTGTGCATACAATATAACTAGCTGCATACAATGTAACCAGCTGATTACAATATAGCCAGCTGCCTTAAACTGCTGCCTCAGAACTCTCCAACTCCTCAAACTATGAGACAAAATACCCACTTTTTCCTTGAGGTATGTTTGTCAAGGATTTTGCACACCAGTGTGATGCTGGCTGAGGTTTTCAATACAACAGAACCAACCTGATGGAATGACTCACCCATTGTGCTAGGTCTTCAAGCTGACCATCGTATCTGGGACGGAGGGCTCCTGTCCTGTTTAAACTGTTCTGAGAGTCACAATAATTTCTCCCAGCTCTGTGCTATCTGAGATTTCAAATCCACCAATTTAAGCATACTTCCTCAGCACAGTTAGAAACCAGAGAGTGACTTTGGAGCAAGGCCTAGTAAGGACCCTGAGTTTACCTCTCTTTTCAGCATTGTGAATGCCTTTGAGACCATCAGCTAGAACATTCGAGTGCACTATGATGCAATGTGGGGCACTGGTTCTTGATTTAATAGGTGAGATTAATTCCAAACTAATTTCAGTGTTGGAATTAGACATAAAATAACAAAATACAGTACCAACATTTCATTTCAAAACCCTAATGTAATGCATCAGGAAGAAAAGTCTTTAAAAAAAAATGTGTTGGTTTGAATGAGAATGGCCCTGGAAATTCATATGCACAAGTACTCAGTCCCCAGTTGGTGGAATTGTTTGGGAAGGACTAAGAGGTGTGACCTTGTTGAAAGAAGAGTGCCATTCCCAATGTGCTCTCTGCTTCTTGCTTGTGGTTCTAGTTATGAGTTCTTGGCTGCTTTTGCTACCATGCCAATTGCCACCATGAACTCTAACCCTCTGAAGCCCAAAGGAAATGCTTTCTTTTATAAGTTGCCTTGGTCATGACGTTTTATCAGGGTAATTGAAAAGAAACAAATACGATATAGATATAACATACTCATTTCTTGAATATTAATTTTATTTTCTGTAATTGTTGTTTATACCAGCATGTCTTAATCCCATTTATATTGCTGTAACAAATCACCACAGACTGGCTAGTTTATAATGAACAGAAATATGGAGGCTGCAAAGTTCAAGATTAAGGGGCTATTCATTGAGGGTGTTCTTTGTGCATCATTTCATGGTGGAACAATAGAGAGTAATAAAGAATGTAAGAGGGGACCCAGGCCTGTCTTTCTGTAAAGAACCCATTTCTGAGAACTGACATCAATTTATCCCTGGGGTGACACCTCTTATTACCCCACCCATCACAACACAGCCTTATTATGTTCCAGTTTCCAGCTCATGGACTGCAAGGGATACAGCAGTTCTCATTGTCTATCTTTGAGAACATTTTCTCAGACTCTTTTTTTCTCCAGTTTTTCCTAGTTCTGCACCTCATTACTCTCTCTCAGCTCTTGGCTCCAATGTTCTCTCCCTCTGGATCCTAGTCTCTGGGTTAGGATGTATGGGGGTACATTAGTCACCAGGATGCACGGGGCTGTTATCAGTTACTTTTCTATTACTGTGGTAAAATACTATGACCAAAAGCAACTTATGGAAGTTTATTTGAGCATTGTTCCAGAGAGTTCCAAGTGTGGCATTGTAGGGAAGCAAACAGCAGACATGGTGGCTGGAGCAGGAAGCTGAAACTGCAAGCAGAGAGAGAGCCAGCTAGCAGGGGCATGAGTCTTTAAACTTCCAAAGTCTACCTCTACAGACATAGTTCCTCCAGCAAAGCCACGCTTCCTAAACCTACACAAGCAGTTCTACCAACTAGAGACCAAATACTCAAATGGAGACGGTAGGGAGTGCATCTCATTCAAACCACAGAAGCCTTTAGGAAACATTAGTGGACATGATCTCAACACATTTCCAATCGCAGGAAGATACATGTGAGTACCATAATTTAAATCATGAGATGCAAGTCCCATTTTGAAGAAGCCGTCTTTCTCTTTTGCATTGATGAGTTGTACAGGTATGTCATGCATGTCACAGGTTTGAGAAATTGTTACACTTTTGGACCAATGATAAATATGGAGTCAAATGACCTAATTCTGAGAAACTACACATGTGAAGGGAGTCCCCGGGAAAGTCTTAAATACTCGGGGCTAAGACAAATCTCTTTTTGCTTGTTTGTTTGTTTGGTTGGTAGGTTTGTTCTGTCTGAGGCAAGCTGTTGATGTTTAGCCCAAACCAATCTAGAACTTACCACAGCTCATGCTGACCTTGAACTCAATCCCCCTGCCTCAGTCTCTGGAGGGCTAGGAGTACAGCCACAGTATCTGGCTGCCTTGGGATCTTTTGTTTGCTATTTATCTATTCTCTGGATGCCATTTTTGTTATTTCCATTTTGCTATGGTGTGTGCTATGTATGCTATCATAGTGTGGCTATGATCATTTTGCTTGGGTTACCTGGTGCATATGGGCAAGCATTTCTCTAGAAAGAGATTGCTAAGTATAGGGGATATGCATCTTTAGATTTATTGGATAATATCAAAATAACTTTCCGAATAACCATACAAATTTTACTAATTTACTTTTAAGTGTGTGTGGTGTGTGTACAGGTACTTGCACATGGGTGCAGGTGCTTTTGGAGGCAAGAAAAGAATATTAAATTCCCGGAAGCTGCAGTTACAGGCAGTTGTGACCTGCCTGATGGGATAACCCAATTTGGGTCCTCTGCAAGAATAGTGTGGAAGTTTAAATAAGATCAGCCCCCATAGTCTCATAGATTTGAATGCTTAGTCACCAGGGAGTGGCACTCATAAAAAGGATAGGAGGTGTGGCCTTGTTGGAGGAAGTGTGTCATTGTGGGTGGCCTTGTTGGAGGAAGTGTGTCACTGGGGTGGGCTTTGAGGTCTCAGATGCTCAAACCAGGCCCAGTGTCTCTCTTCCGGCTGCCTGCTGATCCAGATGAGAACTCTCAGCGCCTTCTCCAGCACCATGTCTATCTGTGTGCTGCGGTGTCCCGCCATGATGGCAACCGACTAAATCTCTAAACTGTAAGTGAGCCATCCCAATTAAATGTTTTCCCTTATAGGTTGCTGTGGTCATGGTGTCTCCTCACAGTGATAGAATACTAAGATAAGAGTAGGAGCTCACAGCTGCTGAGGCATCTCTGTAGGCCCAGGCCACACCAATTTCATACTGCCACTGCCAGTGAACAATACTTCCCACATTTCTATCCTTTGTCAGTACTTGGTCTCATCAGATTTTCAAAACCTATGCCAATCTGGTGGGTGCAAAATGTTCTCTTTTGAAGATTAAATTTGCATTTTTTTCCAGATCGATAATGAGATTGAACATTGTTCCATATGCCAGTGCTCACTTGCATTTTCCCCACAGGGAATGCTCCAGGCCACCTCTCACTCCACTCACGGCTTGTGCGCCCTTGTCTCACTCGCTTCTCCGCATTCTTTATCTGTCTTCGTCGTTCAGAAACGTCCCCCAGTTGTGCTTCATGTAACTTCTTAAAAACCAACTTTAAAATTTATTTTTGTATGTATATGTGGTGTGTGTGTGTGTGAGTACATCAGAGTGAGTGTCAAAATACATTTGTATGGAAGTCAGAAGCCAATTTGTGGGAGTCACTTCTCACGGGGACTCAAACTCAGGTTCTTAGGCTGGGAAGTGGATATGGCAGATGTCTTGCTGGCCCCTGACTACCCTTTTTGTTTTTTCTGTGGATTTTTTTGAGACTGGGTCTCACTATATAGCTCTGGCTGACTGGAAACTTACTATGTAGACCAGGTTAGCCACAAACTCACAGAGATCTGACCGTCTTTGCCTCTTCGGTTGTGAGATTTAAAGCGTGTGCTACCATGCCTGCCTACCATAGCAGCCCTACACTTTTAATCATTTTTGAAAATGATTAGTGTTTTCTCTTGCGCGGTGTGTGTTATTTACACATTTGAGAGATACTGCCATCTACTTAGGTCACATAAATGTCACAAATGCATTCGCCTACAGATCCTTCAAAATGTTTTTGTGAATGTTCCCTTCACAGGTAGGTGTTTCATCTAAGCCAGGCCTCTTTTCACAAGTCAGGGAGATTTATGCATGAACACACTTGCATCTCATGTGTGGGCTTTCTTCCTCTGACCCTTTGCTTTGTTTTGGCATCTGTTTTTGGTGTAGGTTCTGACAAAGTGATAGGCATTTCAGACCAATGCATGCACAAAGGCATGTGAATGCCAGAGTCAAAAGAAATCTGGGCTATGGATATAAGCAATTTGCAGTTGTTTTTCGACAAAAGTGCAAGCCCTTGGGGACTCATTGATCTTGATCCCATAGACATTTCTGCCTGGAGCAAAATACTACACAGCATTCCTCACAGCTGACAGCTGTGAACTTGAAGAACCGAAGCCCCTTCATTGACACACAAGTTTATTGGCCAGACATGGCTTTGCTCCTGGCTGCTCCAGGAGATGCTAAAAGGACAACACCCAGACAGCTCACCTTACTTCATTGCTAAAGCCAGTAAGATCTATGCAGCTAGATTGATGAAAGCACACATCTGGTAAGTTTGAGCTACCCAAGAAAGTCATTCACTCACTGCGTCTTCTGTGGGTGCTTGAGTTGCATGCATGAGAATTCAGTCACTTGTGCTCGGATGGCTCCCTTTCGCTCTGACTCATCCCCCACGCAAATAGAATGAAGCTGTGCACATTTCTCCATGGGGACGTGAGACACGAACTTGAGAGGTGAGATTTTTAACCCTCTGGGAGGTTTGTAGGCTGTTAATGCTATGGAAAGATCTGGTTCTGGTGCTGAGGCTCTTCTGTGTGCTAATAGTTCTCAATCTCCAAGCACACATTGAAGAAACGATGCGAGGATTCGGGGTACTTCTCAAGGTGTGGTGAAGCACAGAGCCTGTTAGCAGCGTGGCTGAGGTAGAATTTGCTTCCCTTTGTGAATAGCAGAGCAACAGCATTTACCTCAGAGGACTTTTAATTTTTTTTTTTTTTCTGTAAGCCCATGAGTTAGAGCGTGGCTGTCTCCCGAAGAAACTGAACTGTGACAAACCAGTAAAATAGAGACCTGCAGAGGACAGCTTTATCAAAACAGAGATTAAGAGTGCTGGCTGCTCTTCCAGAGTCCTGAGTTCAATTCCCAGCAACCACATGGTGGCTCACAACCATCCGTTATAAGATCTTCTGCCCTCTTCTGGTGTGCAGATATACATGGAAGCAGAATGTTGTATACATAATAAATAAATAAAGTCTTAAAAAAAAAAGAAAGAAAGAAAAAGAAAATGGCCGGTGGACCATACCAGACCACAAGAGGACAGAGGGCAAGAGAGGAGCTGCCAAACAAGAGGCAGCCAGGGCCACAAGGCTGAGAGACTGGAGTAGCCAAATGGCTGCCATATAGGGACCAGGCTGAGGAAAGGAAGTGGAAGCCTCTGGGAGGGCCACAGGTACTGAGTGACGCTGGGAGAGCTGGCCAGCGGCCATGTTAACATGTTAGTAGGCATGCCAGTTAGCAATTTGTTTCAGGCTCCTGAGACTAAGATTGGGAACGTTCACTATCTTGTAGGTGGTTGCTGGTGGTGACAGGTTGGCTCATTAGGAAGGAGGCGGATAGGTTTGCTACTTAGGAAAAGGTTTAGGACTGGGCATGGGACTGTGAAGTGAAACTCTGGGGTGTTTGAGGTAGTCAAATTCTTTGTTCCAATGCGGAAGCAGTTTCACGAAGTTCCTACAGTTTTACAGAACAAAGACTATCACAAGTTAAGGCAAGTGTGAAATATGTTGACGGGTACATCACAGGGGCAGGTTCAGTGAAGTGGGGTGGGGAAACTCTTCTACTGGCCCAATGTGCTATCTGAGCTTTTTTTTTTGGGTTAGTGGAAGCTACCACTCTGCTTTGTTAAGACTCTAAAAAGACCTAACACCTGACTTTCTCAGGCACCAGGTACTCCTGTGGCACACACACAACGCATGCAAGCGATGATGCGTGTTTTTCTGAATAGTAAAAAATTTAAAACAGGTCAGGCATGGTGGCAGTCCCAGCTCTCCAGAAGCAGAGGCAAGGGGAATCTCCATCGGTTCCAGGCCAGCCTGACTATAAAGTGAGACCCCATCAAACAAACACCCATCAAAAAACAAAGCAAAACAAAACAAAAAAACAAAAAAAAAATGCAGACACCCTGAACCAATTAACAGAACAAAGAAAAATCAGTCAAAAAGGAGAAAGTTGTGTAGAGTGTACCTCGTTGTGAAAGCCAGGAAACAGAAGGAAGAAAATAGATACCTTGTCAGAGGGTAACACTGAGTATTTGAAGAAATTTGGAAAGTGAGAAAACCAGCAAAGTCATTTGTTTGTCTGTTGGCTTGTTTTGTTTTTTTTTTCAAGACAGGGTTTCTCTGTGTAGCCCTGGCTGTCCTAGAACTTGCTCTGTTGACCAGGCTGGCCTTGAACTCAGAGATCCGCCTGCCTCTGCCTCCTTGGTGTTGGAATTTAAGGCTGTGTGCCACCAGTACCCAGCCAAAGTTGTTTTAAGTGGTTTCCAAGACCTGTTCCCTTAAGGTCACTGCACTGTCCTCCGCACACTCGTGGTGCTCGTGCAGGCAAGTAGGCACACATACGAAATAAAGTCAATATTTTTAAAACTACTTGGGATCTGCAGTTGGTCAAATCCCCAAACACAGACTCTGCAGAGGCAGAGGGCTGTCTGTACTTAGTCTTACTCCCAAACCTGCAAATTATCAAGAAGTAAAATAGACCTCATGAGAACAACTAGGGGTGTGACAAAGTGATAGCCCACGGTTGGCAATCTAACTTCACCATTGAACCAATTTGGGAGTTTGTAGTCACCCTCAGGCAGGCATGGTCGATAGTGTTATGCTCTGAATTTACTGCCAAAGGGATGCATGAAAATTATGGGGATTAAAACAATTTTATTTCATGAAGTTGGCTTAAATTCCCAGAGATCATTTTGTAAGATTGGCTTTTCTTCTCTTTCAATAAAATTTCCTTTCCATGTGTGCCAGCACCCATTATGATACATGGATGTATTAATCACTCATGTGGAATTTTATATTTTGGCCCATTGCACATTATGTCTTGTCTGCCAACTGCACTCAAAGGTCATGGCCCTGTGGAGAAGCACAAGCCAGCTGAACTTTCTGTTGTTGTTTCTTAAAAGTTTACCAGGCCACCTACTAAACTGACTCGGTTCATCAACTAAATGCCTATAAATTCAAGGAAGACTAACACATTAATTTATGTCAGTCTCACACAGTGTGTCCCCATTTGCTGCTTAGAATGTGCTGGTGTTCCCAGAAGGGATCAAAAGCAGATGCCAGGGAAGGCCACACAGGGCAGGCATCACACTAGCTGGAAGCAGCATCTGCAATCCTGGCAACCTGCTATTGACAGCCTCGGGCCAAATGCTTCGTCTGACTCCAACTTCATCACCAATGAAAGGAACCTCAGGAGATAATGAACAGGCTTTGCGTGTGAATCAGATTGAGGTCAGACATGTGGAAGCATGTTTCCAAGGTAGGCTAGAGACATACTAAAACCCTCCGAAAATCTTGCCTGTCGGTGGCCACTCCCGTCCTCTGTCCGTATCCACCTCTACCACCATCTACATATTTAATACACCAGCCAAGCTTGTTTGCTTTCACTACATACGGTCTCCATCTTCCAACCTGCCGCTTGTCTCAGCTTTCCCAAGCGCTAGGATTGCAAGTGTGAGCCAACAACCAGGTCTCCAGTTAACACAACAGTTGTAAAAAATCCAGGGAATTCTTCATTATGTTCTAATGGTGATGGGGGAATCTGGCACCTTGTTTGTGGTAGGACAATTGGCTCATCCCTGTTGGAAGGGCAGATTATTTTTTGACTTGAAAATTCTACACCTAGATGTACAAATATATTTGTGAATGAGCTAGAAGATTCAAACATACATTATGTTAACAAAACAAGACCACCAAATGGGCAAGTATATTCTGGTATATCCACAGAGTGGAATACTGTGCTACAGTGAAAAGAATGGAACAAAATTATTCACTACAGATAAAAGGAAATTCCATAGACATATTATTAAATTGTAAAAGCAGTATGTGGAGAACATACATAGTATGATATATATATATATATATATATATAATATATGATTTGTGTACACATACATATCATATATTTTGGTGCTGGGAAGGAATCAGGGCCCTGTGAGTGCTAGGCTAGGGCTCTACAACTGAGCTACATCCCAACTCCAGAGATCTCATTCTTCACTAGTAAGCATGGCTTGTTTATTGTGTTAGTCACAACACATTTGCTTCCTACAAAACAATCCTAAAGGATGCTTCATTTCCATTTTAAAACCAACGCACAATCAATCTGACAGTAACTATAGGAAATAAAAATAGAAATGCTGTAAATCCTTAGGTACTATTAACAAAGTCATAATGCTGTTTCTGATTTTATGATCAATGATTCACAAAAAATTAAAACTAGTATTTTAACCATTTGAATAACAGTTGGGAAATAATCAATACTGTGTTACAAACGTGGTACACGTTATCTTTTGATGTCTATAGTCTTAACCCTCACAAACTAATGAAATTACATTTTAACAAAACCATTTTAGTTCAGGGTTGTGGGTTTAACTGTTTTTCTCATGAAGATATGCTGAAGTCATTCTTAGGCTACAGTAGCACTGTGACCCTCCCTAAATTGATTTGTGATCCCCCCCCCCATGCTTTAGAATGTGATCTTACTTAAAAATGTGACTCTTAGCCAGGTGGTGGTGGTGCATGTCTTCAATCCCAGCACTCAGGAGGCAGAGGCAAACGGATCTCTGAGTTTGAGACCAGCTTGGTCTACAAGAGCTAGTTGCAGGACAGGCTCCAAAGCTACACAGAAAAACCCTGTCTCAAACAAACAAACAAACAAACAAACAAACAAAAACAAAACCCACCACCACCACCACCACCAAAAACAAAAAATGAAAAACAAAACAAAAACTAACTCTTTATAGAGGTGATCAAATTAAAATGAGGTCATTACGGTGGCCCTAAGAGAGTTTGTATGTGTGTAGGGATGTGTGTGCACACGTGTGATAGACCCAGAAAAGAGATCATGAGAGGAAGGAGATCTTAAGTGGGGATAATAGAATGCAAGTATTAACAACACAGAAGAGGTGACTATCCGGGAGAAGGGATGGAACCAGCCAGAGGGGTTGGGTTTTATAGAGAGGGAGTGTACAGGAGGCTCAAGAGAAAGGCACCGCCATGGCTAATCTTGGTTGTCAACTTGGTATACTTGAGAAGAGGGAACCCCTACTGAGGAATGGCCTCCAGCGGTTTGGCATTTCCTCAACTATTTATTGACAGAGGAGGCCCCAGCCCACTGTGGGCAGTGCCATTCCTAGGCAGATAGGCTGTACAAGAAAGGCAGCTACATACAAGGTAGGAAGAAAGCCAGTAAGCAATATTCCTAAATGATTTCTGTTCCAAGCTCCTGCCTTGATTTCCAGCCTTGGCGTCCATTAATGATAGACTACAACCTGTAAGAAAAAACAAATAAACAAAAAGCTCACTTTCCTCCCACAAGCTAGGTCTGGCTGGTGTTTTATCACAGGAAGCAAACCACAACAGGCATTAAGTGGGATGGTCCTTCAGACAAGGGACTTACCAGCACAATAGCAGGCGGTACAGCATGGAGCCTGAAGTAGTTTCAGTCCAGCTAGATAGAGAAAGATGTCCGTCTGCTTTCAAAGGTTTCTGAAGGAATGCAGAGGCCTTGCACTATCAGGATGCTGGCCTAGATATACCAGATGGTGGCAGTGGGGGAGGGGGGACACACGGCCTAGGCCACTTGAGAAGATGTACTCTTTCTTTGGGTATGTCTTTGAGTGGGGCTTGGTTAATGTGTGGCCTCTGAGAGTTGACCACAGTCAACTGCCTGGGACCCCAGGCAGCAAAAGGGATGGGTGTGTGATGTGGTCCTGCCACAGCCCAACCCTGAGACGGAGAAGGGCCGTTGTCGTAAAGAAATTAATCTGTCACCAGATGAGTTTCATACAAGTGGCCAGCCACAAATAGCTCCAGCCATGTTCATTTATACATCAAAATCAAACATATTTTCTTCCCACATTAACCAACAAGTTTTTCCCATCCTCCAAGGTTAACCTCCAGCAAAGATAAATACATCAAATATATTTTCCCCCAACTTTTATATCAACACATTTTTAAACCAAAACCAACACTTACCATTTCACTAGCCTGGCCAGGTACATCCTGTCTTTACAAAATTAAAAGGTGATAAACATAGGCACACAGTTTCAAAAACAACAATCTCTTTCAAAATGCACTTACAGAAATGGGGTGATCTTTTTTATAAAATTTTATTTAAATTAAAAACAATCTTATTTTACATACTAATTCCAGTTCCCTCTCCCTTCTGACCTCTCATTTCCCCCACCAAGGCCCCTTCCCACCCCCAATCCACTCCTCAGGGAGGGTGAGGCCTCCCATGAGAGATATCAAAGTCTATCACATCATTTGGGGCAGGGCCTAGGCCCTCCCCTGTGTATCTAGGTTGAGCTAGTATCCCTCCATGAGAAATGGGCTCCAAAGCCCATTTTTGCACTAGGAATAAATACTGATTCCACTGCCAGAGGCCCCATAGACTTCCCAAGTCCCCAACTGACACCCACATTCAGGGGGCCTGGTTTGGTCCTCTGCTGGTTCCCCAGCTGTCAGGCTGGGGTGGTGATCGTCCCCTTGCTCAGGTCAGCTGTCTCTGTGTTTCCCCAGCCTGGTCTTGAACCCTTTGGTGATCTGCTTCTGTTTCTGTCAGCACTGAATCAGAACAGCTCCTGGGGTCTGAAGGGTCAACTGGCATCCTCAGACAAGAAACCTGAGAAGCATCAGCTCCCACAGAGTTTTAGGGGGAGAAAGAAATGGGGTTTCCAGGACAGATCACATCTGTCCCATGAATGGTTGACAAAATGACACTAAAACTGACAAGAAAAACATTCATATCACAAGAGAGAAGAGAGTGTGCAGGCCAGCGAAACGACTCAGAGTGAAAAAGCTTGCCAAGGAAGCATGCCTGCTGACCAGAGTTCAGGCCCCAGAACCCACACAAAGGTGCAAGGAGAGCACCAGCCCCACAGAGTTGTCCTCTGCCAGCCACAGGTGTGCCGTGACATGCTTGCCCCCCATAATATTTAAAAATTTATCTATAATGCAATTTTTTATTGCTTTTACCCCAATTGTCACAAGTAAATGATCTCTTCTTGTAAGATACCAGGAACGTGTAGACTCCTATAATCTCTGCTTTTTTTTCCTTCAAGTTTCTTTTATTTTATGTACATGAGTATTTTGCCTGCATGGATGTCTGTGTACCACGTCTGTGCCTGGTTCCCATGGAGGTCAGAAGAGGGTGTCAGATACCCTGGAGCTGGAGTTACAGATGGCCGTGATGCCATATGGGTGCTGGGAATTGAACCTGAAAGGGCAGCCCGTGTTCTTAAGTGACGAACCATCTCTCCAGTATCAGGGTCTGTGACAGCATGTTAGTTCCTGGCAAAATAGACCTTCCTGGAGGAGGAAAATCAAGCAAGGCAAAGTTATTTGTGACTTCTTAGGCATGTTGCAAGCCACCTTGGTGAGAAAGTGGGATAGAGGGTGATGGAAGGCCAGCCTACTTGCCCAAGGAAGACTTTGAAATGTAAGATCACTTCCACTTTGAGGTCAGAGCGTGACCACAGACCAAGCCGACAACAGCGTTTTAATGAAACCACACAGACCAGCCATCTGGGGTTGCTTTGGCCCAAAGTGCTTACATCAGATAACAGTTTTCTGAGACACAAAATGTGACCAGAACCTACCCAAGATGACTGTTCAATTGATAGACACAGCAAGGATTAATGAAAGCCACTTAGGCTAATAAGTAACAGGCATTGGGGGCACGATTTATCTTTCTTCCTGGTAGTTCAAATGGACTTTGGAGTTGTTCAGTGCACAAAAGGGATATGTTTCCTTACATATTTTAAATCTATTTTTTATGTATTTATTTAGGAACAGGGTCTTACTGCAAGAATTCAAGCATTATGGTGGCCTGCCCCTGTCACCTGGCAGAATGTACTCAGGCAGTACCCTGGTCAGCCAAGGTGCAAAGGACCCCTATAAAAGAAAGACAACCCCCCCTCACACACACTTATGCTCTCTTTTCTTGCTCTTTTTCCTGCTGTTTTCCTGGGACAGGACTTTGCCTGTTTCCCTCATCTCTTCTGTCCTCTCTCTCTCTCTCTCTCTCTCTCTCTCTCTCTCTCTCTCTCTCTCTCTCTCTTCTCTCTGTGTGTGTGTGTGTGTGTGTGTGTGTGTGTCTTTCCTCCCTCCCCCTTCCCTGTCTAATAAAACTTCTCACTTAAGCTCTGTCTGCCTGGCGTGTTTGTCCCTCTGCCTTGATCACCCTTACCTGCCATGGAATCCAAGGTCCCCCATGCACATAAAATCATAACACTTACTCAGTAGCCCAGGCTAAGTCACCTTGCTATCCTCTTGCCATAGTCTTCCAAGGGCTGGGACTATGCATGTCACCATGCCTGGCTCTCCTGTATTTTAATTATAAGTGATCCTCTGAGTAGAATATAATACATCCTTGAATTAATTTGTTTTTATTTCCTGTAGTGACTGAAGAGATTACAGCCCACTGACATGCCTCTCTTGAAGAGGTGGGTCTCTCCCTGCTCCATACTTTGTCATGTAGTCATGAGAGCTGGGAAGATGGCTCAGCAGGTAAAACCCTTGATGCTCTAGAGCAGAGACTGGATTCCAGATCTCATGAGCCCAGGTAGATAATGAAGACCGGTATGTGTGCAGAGGCCCACCCGGAACTCCAGAACTCGAAAGGCAGTGACAGGAAGGGTGTCCTTGGAGGAAGCTTGATAGCTAGACTAGCCTTGTAAGTGGTTGCCCACATATAATGCAGTATTGCTGAGAAGTATGAGTTCTGAACACCTGTGACTGAGCTCCAAACAGCAGCTCAGTATGACTTTTACCTACAGCACCAGGTTCTCACCTGGCACACAGAAACTACTTAGTAACTGTATCTGACACCCGAGGAGTCCTGCCTGTGGTGAGCTCTCTGACAAGGTGGCTCCCTCTCTTCCATGAGTCTTTGACACTGGTGTGGTCACATCTTTGGATCCATCCTGCTGACCTCATGCTGTGCCTTTCTTCTGTGTCTGCTCTGGGCTTGCTTCCAGGCTTTTGTACCACATTCCAGATGGCTTTGTGCCTTCGTTATGGGTCTGGCTCAGGCAGGTTTGCTGACACTGGTGAGCTGTGTGGCTCTCTTCAATCTCCCTTCCAAGCCTGGTGTTCCTTCCAGGCAATGCGAAGGGCGGGATGGCCAGTGGGATGGGCTTCTCCAGTCAGCGGCCCCTGTATTAATTCCTAGACCACTGAAATGTTTCCCTTCTCTGGCACCCTCCAATAACTTGTTTTTTCCACAGCTTCTGAAACAGCACCATGCCTAGGTCATCTTAATTTATCCATTGATTTTTTTCCAGTTCACATAAATTAAGGAACCCAGAAATTGAGGCCTATATTAGTTTCCTCTCTCCATCCCTTATTTCCTTTTTCCTCCTTCCCTCCCTCCCTCCCTCCCTCCCTTCTTCTACTCTTCCTTCTTTTGATAGGATCTCAAGGAACCCAGGCTAGCCTTGAACTCACAATCACAGTTAAAGATACCATTGACCTTCTAATCCTCCGGCCTCTACCTGCTAGGATCACAGGTGTTTGTACCATGCCCAGATTAGTTCATATTGTATGTCACACATCATCACAAACCAAATCTTGAAACAGCATAGGTCTATTATGGCCCGGATTCCGTGGGTCTGAATGTCAGCACCACTTAACCGGCCCTTGTCTACAACCCTACCAGGCTGAAATTGAGATGCTGGCCAGCATAGCCAGGGAAGATGGAGGTTTCTGTCCCGCCAGGTCCTGCTGCCCTTCAGCCCCAAATGAACACACAGAGACATATTAATTATGAAACTGTTGGCCGACGGCTAGGGCTTCTATTGGCTAACTCTGTCTTAATTATTAACCCATTTCTATAAGTCTATGTGTTTCCATGTGGTCTTGGCTTACGGGAGAATGCCCGGACCTGCTACTCCTTTGCTGGCTACATGGCGTCTCCTTGTGATCGCCTTCTGCTTATCTTTCCCAGAATTCTCCTCGTCTCCTAGCCCCGCCTATCTTTCTACCTCCACTGGTCAAACAGTGTTTTATTCATCAACCAATAAGAGAAACATATACACAAAAGGACGTCCACCGTCAGCAGAGTCATATGAGGCTTGACTGAGAAAGATCTACTCCCGGGCCTGCACGGGCTGTTACAAACTTCGTCTCCTTACCCAGACCTGCTTCTGTAGGACCAAGGCCCTACCCTTCTTGCTGGCTGTCATGGTCACTGCTCTACTGTTGTGAGGAGACACCATGACCAAGACAAGTCTAATAAGAGAAAGCATGGGGGGGGGGAGGGGCTGCTTACAGTTTCAAGGGATTAGTCCATGACCATCATGGTGGAGAGCAGACAGGTGTGATACTGAGCAGTAAGTAGCTGAGAGCTTTGCCTGATCCACAGGCAGCAGGCACAGAGAGGAAGACAGTGGGTCTGGGGTGGGCTTTGGAAACCTCAAAGCCTACCTCTAGTAACACACCTCCTCCAATAAGACCACACCCCCTAGTCCTTTCCAAACAGTTCATCAACTGAGGACTAAGCATTGCAAATATATGAGCCTGTAGAGGCCACACTTGTTAAAATCATAATACTGGCTGTTGGTTATGTGGTGCTTTGGGCCCCTTCATATATCACCAGGAAGGAGATGTTCCAGTCTCTGGAAGCCAAAACAGGGAATCCCTAAAGCAAGCTGGCTAGTTAAACTAAGCCCATGTCTTTGAGTTCTGGGTTCAACTGAGAGAGCCTGCCCCAGTGAATAAAATGGAGGGTGACCAATGAAAACGATCAATATGGCGTTCCTTCTAACCAGCACAGAAAAGACCATTTCATCAGACTATGCAAGCCAGATGGAATCGTCACTCACTTAGAAAGATGTATGTGTGTCTAAGAAGCAGCAGGAATGCTATCCCATGACTTCTGTCCTGTCCTATTATGTCAGTTCTAGTGCTGTGAAGAGACACCATGACCAATGCAACTCTTATGAAAGAAAGCCTTTAACTAGGGGCTTGCCTGCAGCTTCAGAAGCATGTAGACAGGCATGGCACTGGAGCAGCAGCCGAGTGCTTCATCGCGTTCCACAAGAAGTCACAGGTCCTGTCCAGGGGGAGCGGAGCACACAGGACTTAACACAAATGCTGTTCAGGTTGAACCTCTGTCTCCAGACCCCACCTTCAGGAAACCCACCAAGCAGCGGCTCCTCCCCCTGAGATGCTCAGGACCACGAATATAGGTTAAGACCTGGCTCCTAGACCTGCCATGTGATTTCTCTGCTGCCTCCGCTGTGAGTCACTGGGGAGTTGCTTTTCTCTGTTTATTAAACCTGGTTTTATTAATTTTGCTGGATTTGGCTTATTGCATCGGCAGAGAAACCCACAACTGGGATTTTCAGAAATACTTACCAAATGTCACCTGAGGTCACAAAGAGTAAGGTACACTGGAACAAAGACCCTGGAGTTTTTCCTATAATCACTGTGGATGCATTGAAGACCAGCATGGCACTGGACTGATACCAAAATGGAGGAAGGGTGTGAACTGGGAGAAAATGCAGATGGGTGTAGAGAAAGGCTGTAGATGAAGAGCACCTGGCTAAGAGCCACCTGGTTGGTGGCTAGGAAGGAGGGCCAAGGAGCCTGGAGAGGTGGCATCACACTCACCACAGACGGAATGGTCCAGATTTGAGAGCCAAGTCACCATACGGGAGGGAAGAAAACAGTGGTGTCCCAGAGCTTTGTAACACCAGGGGCGCCACCAACAAAGAGCAGAAAAGCATTCTGGAGAGAAGTTCCTGCACACTTCGCTCTTAAGGCTCTGGAGACACTAAAGGAGAGCACAGATAATGTGTATTTGAAGGTAGGAGGTGGATTCAAGGACACAGAGGTTGATTTGTAAGACGATATTCACCTGGTTCTGTGACTCCAAGGACATAGCCAGTGGCTGGGTTATTCCAGGAGACAATTCATTGGAATTTCATCTTGGGAGTTAGGTACTTGAAGGGCAACAGTTATGGGACCAGATTAAGTCAGAGGGGGGGAAAGAGGAAGAGGAGCGGGCCGGGGGGGTGCAGGGGGGGAGACAGAGAGAGGAAGGACGCTTAGACAGGAAAGAGAAGAGGGAATGACTCCACCTCCCCTGGAGAGATGGAAAGGCCAAGAAGAGAAAGGGACCAAAAGAAACACGCTCCAATGCACAGGATGGCAAAGCGCTGCCTGGACCGAAGTGCCTTTAGTACCAAGGTCAGGAAACTCTGGGAATAAGCAGCCACAGGCCCTGCATTGTCGGGGAGTGCTGACTTTCAAACATCCTCTTCACAGCATGTGCTCCATGTTATAAAGGATTTATTTGAGGCCGGCTTGCAGTTTGGGGTCCATTATCATCATGGCGGGAAGCGAGGTGGCGTGCAGACAGACACGGTGCTGGAGAGGCAGCTGAGAGTTGTGACATCGGGCTGGCTTGAGCATCCGAAATCGCAAAGCCCAGCCCCTGGTGACACATCTCCCCCAACAAGGCCACGCCTCATGATAGTGCCACTCCCTGTGAGTCTGTGGGGGACATTTTCATTCAAACCACCACACCTATCATTCATTAGGTACCGTGTTCAAACCCCAGCACCAGAAAGAAAAAGGAAAAAGAGAAAGGGAAACCAACCACCACCACCCTTAATATCCACAAAAAGCTTACATGTTTTTGCTGATTTCATCTATGGCCAAGCCTGCTTTTGACATTGATTAAAACAAAACAAAACACCTCTATACCGACAGATTCACATACACTATGCAGGCACAGAGGCGTTTTGTACATACATCCTCTTTTTCAATACATCTTCTGGTTTTCCTTCATTTCCCACCAGGGAGCCTGATGGACGTGGCCTGGAGTTACCTTCTCCTCCTGGGCCTGGACCAGTCATTGGCTCCACCCTCATTGCTGTTCCTCCATGCTCTACACTCAGAAGCCTGTGGTGCCCAGCATGTTCCAGCATATGAAAGTTATGTGCTCACCTTGACCCTTGATGAGAATTAGAGCTGACAGGTTTCTGGAACACACACACACACAGGCTTTGCATCTTGCTCTCATGGAAACTGATGAGTTATGAAGTCAGTGAAAATCTACTTGACTGAACCCCATGTTTTTCCTTCACGGTGCCTATTTTCCCCTTCCTCAGCCCAGTGTTCACTTTACTGTTTGGTTATGAGGTCAGTTGGAAAAGCTGCAATTAGACAATAGAGCTGGTGCATTTAACAGCTCTCTCTCTTAAGCTTTGACTTCTGGGCTGTTACTTTCCTGGGGCTAGATCTTCTTCTAAGCTGTTAGGGGAAGTGAGGGAAGGCAGGAGCAGGCTCTCCTCTCCAGTCACCACATCTCGTGTCCCATACGCCACTGTGAGTCCTCTGTGCTCATACAGAAAAGGCCGTCATTCTTAAACTTCATAAGATCAAATTAAATCCCCCCAAAGTACGTCAACAATTGCTCAAGGAGAGAGGAAGACAGACAGAGAGAGAGAGAGAGAGAGAGAGAGAGAGAGAGAGAGAGAGAGAGAGAGAGTTCATTCATTATAGTTTGACTGAACTTCTTTCAGCTTCCTTTGAAAATGTTGCAGAAAAGAAAATAATAACTGCCAGGATATGGTGGTGCATGCCTCTGATACTGGCACTTGGGAGACAGAGGCAGGTGGATCCCTGAGTTTGAAGCCAACTTGGTCTGTAGAATGAGTGCCAGGACATCCAGAGATGCACAGAGAAACCCTGTTTTGAAGCAGTAAAAAGGAGAGAGAGAGAGAGAGAGAGAGAGAGAGAGAGAGAGAGAGAGAGAGAGAGAAAGCTAAAATTGATTTTTCTAAACTGCCTACTCTGTGCCTCCCACGTCCCCAAAAACTTCACTCCTGCTCCTTCTGTGAAGTGGTGGCCAGCTGGCTAAGTCTACCCATGCAGTTGTCCTCTCCTCCTGCCTGCCCCCTCCCCCTGCCCCCACTCTTTGAGACTGCATGTCCCCAAGTTGTGTGAGTATATGAGATCTGTGCCTGTTGGCCAGCAAACCTTTGTTTTCTCACTCTTCTAGATCCTGTTGTGTGTGTTACTGCTTCCAGTTAGCCCTTTTAATTTCGCTCCCTTGTGACTTCAATTTCTTTATATATTTGCTATATCTCTTAGGCTTCTTTTTCAAGTAGTTGTTTTTGAAAATGTGCTCACTCAGTCTGTATCCAGGTTGGCCTGGACCTCTTGGAAAGCCATCTTGTTGTGTTCATAGTATGCACAGCCCTGTAAGAGTAGCTTCATTTTAGCGATATGTACTTCTGTAGCCGGAGTTTTCCTTGTCCTGCCAGGTCCCGCCGCCCTTCTCAGCCCCAAATAAACACACAGAGATGCTATATTAATTATTAAACTGTTGGCCAATAGCAAAGGGCTTCATATTGGCTAGCTCTGTCTTAATTATGAACCCATAACTACTAATCTAAGTATTTCCATGTGGTCTTATCTTACCAGAGAAGGGTTCAGACCTGCTACTCCTTCCTCGGCTACACTACATCTCTTTTTGGTGGTCTCTCCCTGCCTACCTTTCCCAGAATTCTCCTCGTCTCCTGGTCCCGCCTACCTCTATTGGCCAATCAGGGTTTTATTCATCAACCAATAAGAGAAACATATACAGAAGGACATTCCCCCATCACTCTTCAGTCCATTCCTTTTCCTCATTTGATGGCTGTGGGGTTTAAAAGAAAATGCCCTCCCAGAGGGACCGGCACCATTAGGAGGCATGGTTTTTTTGGAGTGGGTATGGCCTTTGTTGGAGGACGTGTGTTACTTTGGAGCTGGACTTTGGGGTCTCCTATGCTCAAGCTCAGTGTGACACACAGACCACTTCCTGTTACCTGCAAGCCACGATGTAGGACACACGGAGGCTCCTTCTCCAGCACCACGTCTGCCTGCACGCTGCCTTGCCACCTGCCATCATGATAATGGACTAAACCTCTGAAACTGTGAGCCGCCACCTCAATGAAATGTTTTCTTTTATAAGAGTTGCTGTGGTCTGGGTGTCTCTTCACAGCAATAGAAACCCGAAATAAGAAAATAGCCTACTAATTTTTAGCTCCTTTATCGCCTCATTTTCCACAAGAGGTCTTGGAACGTTTTGACTTCATGGACAAAGTGGCCATCCACGTGGAGGTCATTATATGGACATAGTTCGAATTTTTTAGGGTAATTGGGATCATATCATTTATTTATGTTTAATTCTGCAAGAAATTGCCAAAAATGGTACTGGTGATGGAGCCGAGATCCTTGGACATGTTTCTCTGAAGTATATAGCCTACCACCCTTTTATATCTCTTAAAATTTTTGAGACAGGGTCTTGCTAAGTTGCCTAAGATGGTCTTTTACTCACACTGCAGCCTAAGCAGAATTTCCTCTTACAGTATTTCTTGCTCTGGCCTCAGGTCTGTGCCAAGTCCTCCTTTTTTGTCAAAGGTCAATATTTATGTATATGAACCCTCTGCTTCACTGGTCTAACTTTTTTTTATTGTTCTTGTCTTGGGAGCTGTAGTTTTTTGTTGTTGTTGTTCGTTTGTTTGTTTTGTTTTGTTTTGTTTTTTTCGAGACAGGGTTTCTCTGAGGTTTTGGAGGCTGTCCTGGCACTCACTCTTGTAGACCAGGCTGGTCTCAAACTCACAGAGATCCACCTGTCTCTGCCTCCCGAGGGCTGGGATTAAAGGCGTGTGCCACCAATGTTGGGCTGGGAGCTGTAGTTTTATATTAAGTCTTGAAGTCGAATAGTGCCAACCCTCCAACTTTTGTTCTTTTTCCTTGGTATTGTGCTTACTATTCTGGGTCTACTGCTTACTCATCAACTTCAGAACTAATCTATCAATAACCCAAAATAATTGGTCAGTATTTAAATTTAGATTACAGTGAATCTTAACATCAAATTGGGAAGAACTGACATCTTAATACTATTGGGACTTCCTAGACACAAACATGGAATATCTCTCCATATATTTAGTTCTTCCTTGATGTCTTCAACCAGTTTTGCAGTCTTCCTTGTGCCAATCTTGTGCATGCTTTGTTAAGATTTATACGTTAAGTCTTTTATATCTTAATGTAAATGGCATTGTGTTTTGTTTTTGTTTGTTTGTTTTGTTTCTTAATTTTTTTGAGACAGGGTTTCTCTGGGTAGCCCTTGCTGTCCTGGAACTAGCTCTTTGTAGACTGAGCTGGTCTCAAACTCACAGAGATCCACCTGCCTCTGCCTCACAAGTGTGGGATTAAAGGTGTGGGCCACCACAGCCTGGCTGGCACTGCATTTTAAAATTCAAATTCTCAGCAATCTTTGTGAGCCCTATTTTATAAAGTTTTAAAATCTCAGAATTTTCTCATTCTCTAATCAGATAGCTGTGCACTTTCAACTTTCACCCAAATAACTGATCAAATAACTTTCATCAAATAACTGATGAAAGTGTAAGATAAATGAGAACTGAGGTCTCATCTCAGAGGCCATCTCTTTAGACTCCAAATAATTCTCAAGTTTAAATCCTTCATCCAAAACTAGGAAATTAAATGTATTATTTAGGAACTTGGTGACCCTGTCACCACAGCTCTCACTTTCAAGGGAAGAGTATCTCTTTTCCTTTACTTCCTAAAATTGACATTTAATTTTCTAGGGATAACTGCCAATTTTTCCCCTCTGTATCCATACTCCCATCTCTTAATGGATGAAAATGTTCCCACTATAAACTCAGAAACAACCCTAGGTGTTGGGGAAATGGCTGAGTGTGAAGGCTCCTGCTAGTCAAGCAGAAGGGGCTGAATTAGGGCCTCAGCCACTACATAAAAAGCCAGGCTTTGTAGCTTGCATTTGCAATCCTAGCCTTGGGAGGTAGGAACAGGAGGACAGGGGCAGTGGGGACTGGCCAGTTAGTCTAACCAATTGATGAGCTTCTGTCTCAATGAGAGACCCTGTCTCAAACAAACAAACAAATACATAAATAAATAAATGAGGCAGAATAACAGAGGAAGACAGGCGATCTCAGCCTCTCACCATCATACAAACACACACACACACACACACACACACACACACACACCGCTTACAAAAATAAATTGTACCTTCTTGTTGTTCTTTGGCAGTCCTGTCCTTAGCTGTAGTAGATCAAGCGAGTCCTCACCACCCTTGCCATGTACTGGGTTTTTTTAAGCTTGGTCCTAGCACAAGCAACTAAGCAACTTTCCTTCTCTTGGTGTTGAGTTCATGTTTCTTGACATCTGAACCCGCTTCTGTAGTCCAGTAAGTGACTGTCCCTTTAGCGGGTCCTAGAGCTGCCACTCACAATTGCTTGTCTGCTTGGGTTACCATTAACCACTGTCCCTTAGTTCCTGCCGCCACAACTCAGTCTGCACAGCACCTACACGTCACCTCTCTTCTGAACTTCCAAAGTACTGAAGGAAGACCTGCCTTGTCAGCCACACCCCCTCACCAGGCAGTGGGCTGCCTGGACATTGACCCTCCCCAAACAATCATCTTCACCCCAGCAGTCTGCGTAGCCCAGGTGCACCCAGCAGACTGTCTCGTCCTGTGGAATCCAGAGACTTCTAGGAGACAGGCCCTGGGAGGTCAACATCTCTTATTTAACTAATTGTACAGCTATACAAAAATTATGCAAAATAATTTAACCTGTACCTGAGCATCCCTATTAAATGCCCAACAATTATTTTTAAAATTCTGATTTTCACATTTTCATTTGACCTGGACCATATACAGCTTCATCAAATTCCCCACCACCAATGATCCTCCTCATGAACCACAGTTTTATTCTCTTATAAAAACATCTCAGGAAGACTTGAGAGTCAGGCTCAGCCTGTGAGGAGAGTGGTGAACACTGTCTTCTAGCGCTCCTCTGACAGCAGCCTGAGAGCCTTCAGCACGTCCTTTTCATGACTCATTTCCTCATGTGTAACACAAAAGCACGAGTCTGGTGCCAACCTGCCATAAAAGGGGGGTTGAGAATGCTGTTTTTGGGGCGATCACAGCTGTATTTCATGGATGGTTTTGATCATAAGTGTTTAGGAAATGACACTCCAGTCTAGGGTTGGTTTGAATATCTTATATTATTTTTGGCTTTGCTGTGAACTCTATAGACAACATGATGGAAAATCACTCCTGGTACAACAGTCTGGGCTGTAGCATCCATAAAAGGCAACATGCTGGCTCACCAGAGTGGATGATTACATCATAGCCAGCCTGTGAGCTGAGCGTGCCCTCCACATCTGAAAGCGCATTGGCACAGAAGGGAGGGAACTCCTTTTTTCCTCTTTCACATTTTCATCTTGCAGGTCCTTTTTCAGGACTTCTAGCTGGAAGGCCATTGTTTCCTCCGCCACGGGAAGAAGATGGCAGCTCCTAACAGAAGCCTTCACAGTCCAAGAGTCACCTCCCCTGTAACTCGGAAATCCCACAATAGTTAATCGGCGGAGGATTAGCTGAGTGCTTGCTGTGTCTGCTGTGTGCTAGATGTCGAGTCTCCCAGAAATGGGAGGCTGAGGTAGAGCCAAAGCGCAAGTTGTTTCTATGACAGAGTCTGAGGAAGCCTTCAAGTGAGGGGCTAGGGATAGAGCTTGCCTAGCATGCTTGAGGGCCCGGGTCACCTCCAGCACTTCATAACTTGAGTGGGCCTGTGTGTAATCCCGGCACTGGGGAGGTGGAGGCAGGAGAACCAGCAGTTCAAAGTCCTTCAGAGCTACCCAAGAGTTTGAGGCTAGCCTGGGATATATGAGACCCTGTCTCAAAGCAGAGAATTCGGAGAGCCATGTCTGAAAATTAACAGAGCAAAGGGACAGGGAGTCAGACAGGTGAGTATAGATCTGCCAGTCATCCTGCATCCGGGGGAGGTTCAAGACGCTTCTATGGGAACAACCTTTCCAGTGTGCCTGACTTCTCCCCGGCGCAAGACCAGTGTGTTCCAAAGGCCACACAAAAGCTCTCCAGTGGTGTTTAAGATCTGCTGTACGCTGAAGTGGATGCTGAGGGGCTGAGGGGCCGGACTCGTGTGTAGGAAGACATTAAGAATTAAGCTTCAGCTCAGTGCTTAGCTGTGGGTGTCTGCCTCTGCTTCCATCAGCCACTGGATGAGGGCTCTAGGGTGGCATGTAAGGTAGTCATCAATCTCATTATCGAGGAAGGGTATTTAAGGTAGCCTCTCCACTATTGCTTAGATTGCCAGTTGGTGTCTGGAAATCTCCTCTGGAACCCAGTTGCAAAGAGGGAGGAATGATGAGCAGAGAGATCAAGACCGGGCTGGTGAAGCCCACAGAGACAGCTGACTTGAACAAGGGGGAGCGCATGGACCCCAGACTGATGTATGGGAGGTCAGCATTGGACTGATCTAGACCCCTGAACGTGGATGTCAGTGAGGCAGCCTTGGCACTCTAGGGGGCCTCTGGTAGTGGATCAGTATTTATCCCTGGAGTAAGAAAGGACTTTGGGAGCCCATCCCACGTGGAAGGGTGCTCTCTCCAACTGGACACATGGAAGAGGGCCTAGGCCCTGCCCAGGATGATGACAGACTTTGGGGATTCCCCCATGGAGGGCCTTACCCTCCCTGGGGAGCAGAGGGGGGATAGGATGGGAGTTGGTGGGGGTGGGGGTGGAGGAAGAGGGGAGGGGAAGGGGGCAGGGATTGACATTTGAAGCAGGCGTGTTTCTAATTTGAACTAATAAAAAAATAATTTCTTGGAAAAAAAAAAAGGAATCAAGCTTCCCCGGTACTGACAGCTGGAGGGAGCCAGCAGGGACTGCCATCCATTTGCTCCTGAGTGCCTGGAGTGGTGGCCAAGGGGTATGAGTGAGAATGGCAAAATCTTGTTATAATAGAGGCAACAAGTCTAAGGGCCTGGGTGCAAACCTGGCGTTACATTGGGGTGCAGATGAGCAGTGACCCAGTCTAGGTGGCATCAGGGTTCAACAAATCACCAATTGACACATATGTGATTGCTGGGAGTAGACAGGCAACACCTGCCCTCTGAAGCTGACTGCCCGAAGTATTTGGCTGTTCCCCAGGGAAAAAAAAAAACCTTTGCCCAGGTTAAACCTTAAGTCTGGGGACAGGGATCTCCAGCTGCTCCTCTTATAGGGGCAACTCACTGAAAATGAGCAGAGGGAGCCTGGCAGGAGGGACAGAGGGCACAACAGACCCAGGGCAGGGGGAGCATCAAAGGTTCCCCCAAAAGTGTTTTTCCTGATGAGGCGGTGGCAGTGACTCGGGCCGGTACATGGGATGCCAAGACTGGCCTAAACCCAGCAGCTTTCAGGGAGGGGTGGCTAAGATCCTGCTGGCTATGGCTGATCTGGTCCTGAGGGCAGGCAAGGCTGAGCTGTGAAAACAGGATCTTAGGCTGGGGCAGGTGCTGTGTGACACACTTTCCCTGGGGTGGTACAGCACAACTCTCTCTCTCCCTCTCTGTCTCTGTCTCTGTCTCTGTCTCTGTCTCTGTCTCTGTCTCTCTCTCTCTCTCTCTCTCTCACACACACACACACACACACACACACACACACACCACACACTCACGCTTATGTCCTCCCACACCAGTCAGGAGTTACTTACAAGGAGCAGGGATGACCCAAAGCAGTTGCATGACCGGAAAGTCCACCCCATATGGGTGACAATCCTGGAAAGCTGTGTCCCTGGAGCCCTGATGGCAGCCTGAAGGCAGATCACGCCGAGTGCAAACTTCTCTCTCTGCACATCAGCAGGACAGAGTCCCCATCCACATCAACGGTTTACCTTTGGTTTTCACTGCTGAGGTAGAGCCCTCAAGATTTTCCCCACTTTCCTTTCTCCCCTACACGCGACCTTTTGTTTACCTTCTGAAGCCGCCCCTTCCTTCCTGGAGCAAATGTTTCTGTCTGTAACACAGTGCTTGGCCCATGATTCTCTTTTGGATAGTCGTGTGTCCTGAGAAATTAGGAAGGTTGTGTCTAGTAAGATGGCTCAGTGGTTAAGAGCACTGGCTGCTCTTCCAAAGGACCTGGGTTCAATTCCCTGCACCCACATGGCAGCTCACGCCTGCCTGTAACTCCAGGACCCTCACACAGACACACATACAGGCAAAACACCAATAAAATAAAATACATTAATTAAAAAAAAAAGGTTGTGACTAATGTCCCTTCCCTGGGTTCTGAGAAAATTTTTTATACATTTCCAGGATGGCAACGGTGTGGTAAGCACAGGAGGTGTCTGGAGAGCTTTCTTGACAAGGACTTCACCTCTGACCCCCTACTTCCCTTTCAGACTCACTACTCACTGCACTGGCAGCTCCAGCAGACCTCTGCTGCTGGGAGTTCCCTCCCCTGGGAGGGCCTTTCTGTTTATGGGATTTGACCTGTCCTCAACCTTTGCTCAGGTTGCAAAAGTGACTCTGCCACACTGTGTGCCTCCTGAACTGGGAAATGAGACCTCTGTGAGGGAAGAATGTGGCTGGTGTGTTAGCATGCTCCTCTCAGGTGTAATAGGCCCCGGGTGAGGGAAGAATGTGGCTGGTGTGTTAGCATGCTCCTCTCAGGTGTAATAGGCCCTGGGTGTGGTGGCACAGGCCTGTAATCCCAGCACATGGAAGGTGCAGGCAGAGGGTTACCCTCAAGATTATCTCCAGTGACACAGCAAGCTGCAGGCCAGCCTGAGCTAACGTGGTAATTTATTTTATGTCATCAGATACTTACAGAACCCTGATATTCTTAGCCTGAAATGCCCCATGGATGTTGACAAAGCACCACGTCAAGGCACGATGCCGTCTCATCAGAACCCAAAGGAAAAGACAACAAAAGAACAAAAGCCCTTATTACCTGTGCTCCCACTTACAACACCATCTTTAGGAATGAACACGGTAGATACATACCTGTTGGCGTGTGAGCCCTGAGGCGTGTGAGGTCCACACTTTGGCAAATTTGTGTGATACTCCCCCCCCCCCCCCCCCCCAGACAGGGTTTCTCTGTAGCTTTGAAGACTGTCCTGGAATTTGCTCTGTAGACCAGGCTGGCCTCAAGCTCACAGAGATCCACCTGCCTCTGCCTCTGAAGTGCTGCCTGGCTCATGGGTGATATTCTTACATTCTAATTAAGATTGGAAGCATGGCTTCTTTAAAAAGGGAAGCAGCCTTTTACTGTCCCCTGTGCTCACTGGTACCACTCTTAGGCTCAGACACAGGCAGGAAGCAATTCCATTTATCTAGAAGTCAGAGAGGCTGGGACAAAGAGCACTTGACTTTCAAACATTTTCAGTTTCGTTTTAATTGCATGTTTATAGGTTACTGAGAAATTAAAAATGACGTGTTGTTACAGCCAGAGAAAGATGGAGAAAAGGAGCAAGGAGAGTTCACAAAAAAAGAAGCCCAGAGGAAAGGGATAGGATTGTTTTTCTTCCCTCCTAAAATCAAACATGAAGAAGAGGGAATTTCTTCCCCGGAGTGGCTGCTGCTAACTCTCATTCATGTTACTAGAGTTTGAATAATGTTAGACTCCATAGTAAACAATACAGCTTGACAATTTTACTTGACAAGTAGAGACGGGTGGGTCCCTGGAACTCCAGTTAATCCCACTGAGAGAGAAAGACCAATTCCATAATGTTTCAGTCCATTTGAAGCAAGATTTAGTTAAATACTGCCCAGGAGGATAGACTCTGGCCAGGCCCATCTCTTGGTTCCCAGAAAATGGCCATGAGTCAAGTTTTGCAGAGGCTAAAAAAGGCAAAAACACAAGGCCACTGTATTTCCTATCTGGTACAATGGGGCAAGAACACATCTGAAACATTTCCTGCCCACATTCAATCAAGGACTTCCCAAGCAAGCAAAATTGTTTAGGGGAGCGAAAACATGTGGCCGGTTAATTCCCCCCTAGCATTCCAGGAAGTTATCTGTTCTTGGGCAAATTGGGTTTACAGGTTAACTTTGGCCAGCCAATCTATATGGACTCCTTGGTAAATTCTAGGTCATTGAAAGACTCTAAGAAACCAAAACCAAATCAAAATAAACCAAAACAAACAACAACAACAAAAAAACCAAAGAAACCCAGGTGGATTATACCTGAAGAGCAGTTTCCAAAGTTGTCCTCTGGCATCCACGTGAATATTGACAGATAGGCGGGAGCGTGTGCGTGCACGCGCGCGTGCGCGTGCGCACACACCCACACCCCCCCCCCCCAATACATCTGTTTGGGTGAAAACACTTTTCTTCAGTATTTCCCTTGAGTCTGACTAAAGTGTACTTATTAGTTCACTTATATGTGATGGCTCCTCTCTTTCCATTTTTATTGAGAACTGCATTTCCACAAACTCCCACTCTGCTAAAAGCAGGAACTATTTTAAAAATCAGGTTAGGAGCATTTTCCCCTTTCTTTAAGTCTTTAAGAAGTGAACATAGAAGTAGGTTATGCCCTATTTCTAGAAGAGGGCTGTGCTAGCTAAGGAGCACACAAAAGGCACAGCTTTCTGAAATATTGGCTGAAACTGTCCATAAATGTGACTTTGTCTCTTGTAGAGGAGAAAGATGTGGGCTTGTATTTTTCAAGACCAGAGAGGAGGTCACAACAAGGAAGGAAGACAAGGTCCTTAAAAAATAAATAAAACACAGAGAAAACTAGGGTAGGTTTATGAATGGCCAAAAAGAAAAATCTTTTGATGATGTAGGAACAGTGGTAAGACATTCCAAATCAAGGATGCCTGATTTTGGAGTTGGAGCCCAGGGCTTTGTACATACTAAGCAAGCACCCTACCAACTGAGCTGACCCTAACCCTAAGACAAAAGTTGGAAAAGTTACCTTCTAATTTTTCACTGTTAAGTACAAGAGCAAGAAAACATATCTCACCAAGTCAGCCTTGTCTCATGGTGGGTCTCTTTTAAAAATATTTATATTTTTTTATGTGTATGAGTGTTTGCCTGCATGTATGTATGTGTGCCATGTTTGTGCTGGTGCCTGAGGAGGCCAGGAGAGGGCGCTAGACCTCCTGGAACTGGAGTCCATTGTGTGCGCCACGTGGGTGCTGGAAACCAATCCCTAGGTCCTCTGTAAGAGGAGCCAGTGTTCTTAGCCATTGAGTCATCTCTCCATCCCTGTTTTTATTCCTTTGTGAGTAATGTAGGTGTCTACATTTACTTTTGTAACACTGCCAAGGAATTTTATTTTTTCCTTTTGTCTATGGTAGGAGGGAGTTGGACAGGGGTCCTTGTATACCCCAGGCTAGCCTAGAATGTGTACTTCTCCAGCTTTAGCCTTCTGAGTGTTGGAGCTACATACCTGGACCACCCACCCAGTCTATACTTTCTCTGCTTTATTTTGTTAGGGTTGGAACTAGCTCTGTAGAGCAGGCTGGTCTTGAGCTCACAGAGATCTGCCTGCCTCTGTGTCCCGAGTGCTGGGATCGAAGTTGTGCACCACCACCGCTTTCTTTTCTGAGTCTGTGAGTTGGAATATACGTATGAATGCAGGTGCAAACAGAGGCCAGCAGAGGGCATTGGTCCCCCTGGAACTGGAGTTACAGACAGTAGTAAGCTACCAGGTGTGAACTTTGGGAGCCAAACTCAGGTTTATGACAGAGAAGTCAGTTTTCGTTAATGTTGAGCCATCCCTCTAGCCCCTATTTTATATTTTCTAGAGCAGGAATTGAGCCTGGTGTTTTGAGAATGGAAGCCTGGTGTGGAAAATCATGGAAGTTACATGAATATTCTTTGACCAGGGCATGGTGACACACACCTTTAATCCCAGTGCATGGGAGGCTGAGGCAGGCAGATCTCTGTGGGTTTGGGGCCATCCTGGTCTACATGTTGAGTTCCAGGTCATCCAGGGATGCACAGTGAGACCCTGTCTCAAACAAATAAAAACTCCTATAAACAAAATCAAGAGTGTTTGTTTCATTAATCTTCAATATCTCAAAGACCTTACCTTTGTACACCTCCAAACAATACTGAGCACGGTTATCACTGTGTTACAGGTGACAATACCAGACATATTACCAGACATGGTTATCACTGTGTTACAGGTGACAATACCAGACATGGTTATCACCGTGTTATAGGTGACAATACCAGACATGGTTATCACTGTGTTACAGGTGACAATACCAGATATGGTTGTCACTGTGTTACAGATGACAGTACCAGGCACGGTTATCACCATGTTACAGGTGACAGTACCAGGCACGGATATCTGTGTTAGAGATGACACTACCAGACACGGTTATCAGTGTGTTAGAGAAGGAGAAAGGTATAAAACAACCTGCAACATGTGAAGCAAGTAGAATCCGCCATGTCTGACCAAAGAACAGAATGCAAAGAATAGAGTTAAAAACCCGAACTTTCCCAGAGCTGAGAGTGAATGGATTTGGAACTTAGAATTTGAAATGGTAGTTAGACAGGAATGGAAGAAAACCCTGGGTTAGGGATCAAACTAAAGCATCACTGGAATTCAGAGTCCATCGAGGTAGGAACTCCTCCATAGCTGAGGTCAGGGTAGGGTTTGAATTCAGAGTAGAGATTCAATTTGGTACTGGGAGGCAATTGTTCCAACCTAAGCATTTATCATCATGATGATAGCCCTGGGCCTGCAAAAGCCTACTAGAATCCTGGCCCGTCTAAGATCTACTAGGTCCGCTTTGCCAGGAAAAGCCTGGAATCCAGCCATCTAACCAAAGGGAAGGCTGGAAAATCTGACAGCAAGCACAATGCTGCCTGAGAACCTCTCAGCCTTATAAATACCAGTAAATTGAATCAGTTCCACGCAGTTCATCTATGAGGCTGAGGAGGTGTCTTTCATAAAGTTTCCCAGGCCATTCCAAAGGGAAGCAGAGGTTGAAATCCCAGGTGGACGGTTAAAGGCGAAGGTGTATATTCTCTCTCAGTTATAAAGCCCTTCATCCCTCATCAGTGACAACGGTTATGCTGTGGCTGGTCTACAAACATCTGTATACCTGCTCTTACATCACTGTACCTCACCTCAGAGGACAAGGATCGGCTGTTACCTTTACCACCTACAATACTTAGCACTGCCGTATCTATGAAAGTTGTATTTTATAGGCACTCAAAGGACATCCTTGACAGCCCTGACTCGGGACGAGAAGTGTACATGTGTAATCACAAGTTCACCCAACAACAGAGATTCGTCTGTCACGAGGAAGCAGACTAGAGAGATGGCTCAGTGGTTAAGACCCTGAACTGCTGTTGTAGAGGGCCCAAGTTCAGTTCCCAGAACCTGCGTCTGGAGGCTTACCTGTAACTCTGGCTCCAGGGGATCCAATGCCCTCTTCTGGACGCTTTGGGTATTGCCCTCATCCATGCAGCTAAAGATACACATATATAGACATACTGGCCTTTTAAAGATGTAATGCTAAGTGGTTTGTCATCTATTGCATTTCTGGGAGCTTTGGCAGCAGGAACATCATCTTATCCATACTCCTGGTACCCGCTCTTTCTGAGTGGCTCTCCCCCTTATCATCCATAAGACGGGACCCTGAGCAACTTCCTTGATCCACAGGGGTTGGTTTGGGGAGTCCAGTGTTTCTTGCATCGACTTTATGAAGTTCTAGAAACACTCGTGGAGCCCTGAGCTGACATGCAAGAAGTCCAGCTCCCTCCAAACCACCACACTCAAGATCACACTTGGAGGGTCCCAGAAATAATACACTGAAGATTGAAATATCTGGCCAGACCCTCAAGTGCCTCTCACCAAACATGGTCAAAAGCCATATTTAGCGTATTACAACACATTTTTAAAAATCAAGATGATGTCCAACCTATAACATGAAGGAACATGTAAGGTAAACAATTTTAATAGAACAGTATGTATTTCCATGCAGCAGCACTTTATTCAAGCAGAGTTAACAGGTGTTAAAAGAGAGTGACTGCATTTAAAAATCACTGGACAATACAAAAACACAAGGCTAGACTCATTTGTGTCATTGTACATTGTGCTTGCAATCGGAACGCCAAGGAAAGTTTCACCTTTGGCATGTTAAGACAGTCCTAGGGGCTGGAGAGACGGTTCAGCGGTTAAGGGCTCGTGTAGCCCTTCAGAGGACCTGAGTTCACTTCCAGCGCCACACCAGTGGCTCACAACTGCCTGCAACTATAGCTCCTGCAGATCCAACATCGTTTTCTGACCTCTGTGGTACCTGTGCATATGTGTGCATCCCGGCAGACACACCTCAGTACAAATAAAGTAAATCCCAAGGATATTTTCATAAGTTTTAAACAAAACCAAGTCACTGTCTCCTGACTTTAGTACCTGTGAGGTGCATTCAGGAAGCATTGGTGTGTAACTAAAAAATGCAAGTGATGCCCTGTGTCTGGAAGTTCTGACCTACACGGCATGGAGATTGTGTATAGCCCCTGCCCCTCTTACTGGTGGCTGTCCCTCACCCCAGGGCTGCATGGCTCAACCATCTGGGAGCTCCATAAAGTGAATGGTAGTGGGCAGGTTGGGGAGAAAGGTGGAATTTGAGATCCTACCAAACAGAGGTGCCTTTCCTGGTTTTTGCTGTCTCTCTAAACCCAGATGTAGCTCCACTCATGGCATTCAGGGAGACCTAGTTCGGCTCTAGCAACTAGAAAGCAAATTTGGGCTAAAATTACATTTCTTTCCTTCTTTCTCTTTTCTTCATTCTCTCAAGTTCCAGCCCCTGGGTCATTCCACCCTATCAGCAGCAGAAGCCTGTAGGTATGTATCCAACACCCTGAGAAAAGGACCTTTCTCCCAAGCTCTGACCTGAAGAGGAGACAAATGCTTTTCTTTATTGTCCTTCCAGCTCATGGGTGGCGTTCTGAGAAGTATACAAGAGAGTATGGCAACTATAGACACACACACACACACACACACACACACACACACACACACACACACACACACTGACAGTGAGTTAAGAAGTGTCATGGATATGACAGAAAGAAAACACCTTGGGGAAAGTTCATGCACTCCTAGGCAAACATCCAAGTCACGCCGACACAATTCTGACCCTAAACAGCATCCAGGTCCAGCTCTGGCCACTAGGTGGCACTCAAACAGGACGGCTCTGAGTCCACTGCACACTTTCAAAATGGCTCTGACATCAGAACCACACATAGTAGGGCTATAGCTCAGTTGGTTTGCTACTTGCCTGGCATTTGTGAGGCCCTGGGTGCCTGAAGGATAGACGTTATTTAGCTAGGTGTTGTGGTTCACTCCTGTAACCTAGTGCTTGGGCGACTGAGGGAGAAGGACCTGGAATTCAAGGACAATGTCAACTATATGAGACTGTCTCAAACAGCAACAACCACTTTAAATAAATGCATAGCCTGAATCCAGATGGGTTGTTTGTACACTAAAACACAAATAGAAAAAATTTCTCCATGGCATTTAAAGAGGCTCCTGTGTCTCTTTGTATAATAAAGAAGTCCAGGTTACAGCCTAAAATGACTCAGAGTGAAACAAAGCAGAAGACTCTCAACTAGAACAGTAGGATGCAGTACTGACAAGACACAGAATTAGCAGGAAGACCTTTAAAGTGCTTATTGTGAAAATGCGCTGAAGATAACTCAAGTCGAAGATCCCCAAAAGAAAAAAAATCCCCAGAGTGTTCAGCAAAGAAATAGCGGGCAGCAAGGCCCATTGTAGAAGACAAAGCTCACACAACTCACTGAACTCACTTGAAAAAGTCAAGCTGGTTCCTACATACAGTCTCCATGCCTGCTTTCTAGAGTCTTTGGTACAGGAAGGTATCTGCAGGTTACTAAGAGAGAAACATGAACACCAACTCGGCCACAAAAACCTTTGTTCTGAAAGACCCCCCGAAGAGGTACTTTCGTAGAGGGAGACCCACACCCAGGAATCAGCGAGGCCACGAACTTGGATGCAAAAACAAGAGGCTTTGTTGGAGACGCGGGTACCTGGGGCGACTTAGCTTCTGTGTGGCTAAGCGCCCCGAGCCAAGGGAAAGGGGTCCTTATATAGGGAAAAAGGCGCAAGCTAGGAGCAGGGATTCTATTGGATAATTCTAATGAGGCATTGTACAGAGCTATTCCCATTGGTCAATGTATATGAGGCGCTATACAGGGTTATTCAAATGAGGCAAAGTACAGAGTTATTCAAATGAGGTGAAACATAGAGTCTTTCAAATGAGGCGAAATACAGAATTATTTCTATTGGATGGTTCAAATGAGACACAGAGCCATTCCAGATCAGCATATTCTCAAGGTCTGGTGTCTGGTGTCTGGTACAGCAGACTCAATTCCCCCCCCTCCGCTTCCTGATGGCTGACCTTGGGGGCGGAGACCTTGGGACGGAGTGTTTCTCTTCGGGCGGGGGCTCAGGGGCAGGGCTCCAGGCCGGCTCACTTGGTGTTTGTTCTCGTGCCGACCCACCTGGTGCTCGCCCTCGTGCCGGCCCACCCGGTGCTCGTTCTCGGGCTGGCCCACCTGGTGCTCATTCTCGGGCCGGCCCACCCGGTGCTTGTTCTCGGGCCGGGCGTGCGGCGGGTGGCGGGGGAAGGCCGCCGGGGGTGGGGATCGGGGAAGCCGCCGACAGGAGGAAGAGGAGACAAACTTGAGAAAGAAAGGGCTAAGGGGCAGGGGTCTTTCAGTTCTACAACCTGTCCTCCTGCAAGAAATGCTAAGGCATCGGCGCACAAAGCTGGTGGATTTCACTTAAGAGCCACTCTGTAAGACAGAACCCATACATGGCACTGTTTGGGTGACCAAGAGCCAGAGACTAGATAGCCCAAGGACCTAGGGTAAAAACCAAGTATGACTAGTCTAAAAAAAGGGCGTGGGAAATAGTGGTAAAATCACTCTTAATGAAATTCTGATATTCTCTCAGACTCAGAGATCGGTGCCTTGCTCAGCCATCATCAGAGAAGCTTCCTCCTGCCACAGGTGGAAACAAATACAGAAACCCAGAGGCAGATATTATGCAGGGGGTGGGGAAAGACAGACAGACAGACCTTCGAACACTAAATGGGATGTCTCCATCAAATCTCTCCCCTCAGAGCTCAGAAAGAAAGAGTCTAAGAGCCAGAAGGGATGAGGACACCAGGACAACAAGGCCCTCTGAGTCAACATGGGCAAAGCTCACGTGTCCTCACAGAGACTGAAGCAGCACGCTCAGGGCCTGCACGTGGGCAAAGCTCACGCGTCCTCACAGAGACTGAAGCAGCACGCTCAGGGCCTGCACGTGGGCAAAGCTCACGCGTCCTCACAGAGACTGAAGCAGCCCGCTCAGGGCCTGCACGTGGGCAAAGCTCACGCGTCCTCACAGAGACTGAAGCAGCCCGCTCAGGGCCTGCACGTGGGCAAAGCTCACGCGTCCTCACAGAGACTGAAGCAGCACGCTCAGGGCCTGCACGTGGGCAAAGTTCACGAGTCCTCAGAGACTGAAGCAGCCCGCTCAGGGCCTGCACGTGGGCAAAGCTCACGCGTCCTCACAGAGACTGAAGCAGCCCGCTCAGGGCCTGCACGTGGGCAAAGCTCACGTGTCCTCACAGAGACTGAAGCAGCACGCTCAGGGCCTGCACGTGGGCAAAGCTCACGCGTCCTCACAGAGACTGAAGCAGCCCGCTCAGGGCCTGCACGTGGGCAAAGCTCACGCGTCCTCACAGAGACTGAAGCAGCCCGCTCAGGGCCTGCACGTGGGCAAAGCTCACGTGTCCTCACAGAGACTGAAGCAGCCCGCTCAGGGCCTGCACGTGGGCAAAGCTCACGTGTCCTCACAGAGACTGAAGCAGCACGCTCAGGGCCTGCACGTGGGCAAAGCTCACGTGTCCTCACAGAGACTGAAGCAGCCCGCTCAGGGCCTGCACGTGGGCAAAGCTCACGTGTCCTCACAGAGACTGAAGCAGCACGCTCAGGGCCTGCACGTGGGCAAAGCTCACGAGTCCTCACAGAGACTGAAGCAGCCCGCTCAGGGCCTGCACGTGGGCAAAGCTCACCATAGTAAACCTTTCCGGTATGTTAAACATCCCCCTTCCAACAGGCAGTCTGAAACTGCTTGTACAGAAGACCAGAAGACTTTTACTTCTATCTGCATTTATTTATGCTGAATTTATTCCTGTGCCATACATACGCCCTTGGACCTTGAACTGAAAATCCCTTCCCCACTTGAGTTGTTCCTCTTCAGGCCTTTGACTCAGCACTGATGGAGGTAATTAAGGAGTGTCTGTCAGGAGGAGTGTGTTCATCTCTGTTCAGGGACTTCACATGCTCCATCACGCTCTCCAAGTGTTTTTCTGGGTCTACTGCCTTTTTCTTTTTTCTCCCCATTATTGAGAACCCAGCACCCCAGTGCCATATCGCTGAGCGACATTCCTCAGTCCTACACTGCCTTTTAACACTGTTACTCGCACACCCAGAATCCCAGCACCTGGGCGGTAGAGGCAGGAGGGTAAGATAGCTGTAGGGTCGTGCAGCCAGTTCGGGACCACCCTGAGCAACATGAGATTCTATCTGCAATCCAATCAGCTAGGAAGAAAAGCCAGTTGGCATCCTGGCAGGGAGAATGAGACTCTCCCCTTTACAGACGCTAAAAATTGTGATGGGAGATGTTGAGAAAGCACTGAACAGTTGAACATCATCTTATTTAGAGCCTGCTGATCACAGACATAGGAGAAGGCAAAGGGAGGCCCAAGGAGAGAGAGCAAATTCAGCACAATAGAAACCCAGTATTATCTGTGGCTTCAGCGGCAGCACGGTGTGCATAGAAAGCACCTCGTTGTTTGTTTGTAAGTGTTAGGTAGATCCGACTGGCCAAAAGCTCGCCACGCAGCTGAAGGGCCTCTGAATGTCTGGTCCTCTTCCCCTCCCAAATCTGGGACTATAAGTGAGCACAGTCACATTCACACTGTGACACAGCCATGGTCACCATCTACCTGTCTTGTTCTAGACTCATTCTTCTCTTCCACCACCCTACTTCCTGTTTCTATAAAGCCGGTGTCTCCAGGGCAATCACATAGGCTTTGTCATTCTGCAAACTGATGGTGTCATCTGGTAGGTTTCTCCATGTTGAAGCATATGCCAACATTTCTTCTTTGTTATGGCTCAGTAATAACCATATATGAATATGCTACTTCTGGTTGTCCATGTACCTGTTAATGGAAACTTAGGTTGTTCCCCCTTGTTGGCTATTGTAACTAGTGACTAGTGTCTGCTATTAACATGGGTTATAGATTTCTCCTCTAGAGCTTGCCTTCAATTCTTTGGAGATTCTATCAATCTATCTATCATCTATCTAATCTATCTATCTATCTATCTATCTATCTATCTATCTATCTATCATCTATCTATCTATCTATATTCTGAAGTGGAATTGACATATCATATGGTAATAATATTTTAAAAACTTCATGTATATGGGTGTTTTGCCTACATGCATATCTGTGCACCTTGTATGTTCTGATGCCCAAAGGAGGCCAGAGAAGACTGTTGTGTCTCTTGGAAATGGAGTTACAGATGGTTGTTAGTTGTCATGTGAATGCTGGGAATTAAATCCAAGTTTTCTGAAAGAACAGCCAGTGCTCATAACTGCTGAATCATCTCATCTCTCTAGCCCTAGTCGTCGTCGTCGTCGTCGTCGTCGTCGTCGTCGTCGTCGTCGTCGTCTTCTTCTTCTTCTTCTTCTTCTTCTTCTTCTTCTTCTTCTTCTTCTTCTTCTTCTTCTTCTTCTTCTTCTTCTTCTTCTTCTTCTTCTACAGGGCTTTTCTGTGTAGCCCTGTCTGTCCTGGAACTCGCTCTGTAGACCAGGCTGGCCTGGAACTCACAGAGATCTGCCTGCCTCTGCCCCCAGAGTGCTGGGATCAAAGGTGTGCGCCACCGACGCCTGGCTTTTTTTTTTTAAGAATACCACCAGCAGACTTTTTTTTTTTTAATTTATGTACATTGGTGTTTTGCCTGCATGAGGTGTCAGATACCCTGGAATTGGAGTTACATACAGTTATGAGCTACCATGTAGCTCATAACTGAACCTGGGTCCTCTGGAAGAGCAAGAGCAATCAGTGCTCTTAACTTCTGAGTCTTCTCTCCAGCTTTCTTTCTTAAGACATGATTTCTCTGTGTTTTTCTATCTGTCCTGGAACTCACTCTATAGACCAAGCTGGCCTTGAACTCACAGAGATCTGCCTCCCTTTGCCTCCCTGGTGTTGGGATCAAAGGTGTGCAACACTATGCCTGCCTCTGATGGCCTTCTCTATATCTCGTCTTGCAGACTGTTTCACTCGAGGTCCTCTGTGCTGCACCTTTGTGGATGCTCGTTACAGGACTGTGTTCAGTGACGGATGAGTCCTCTCTGTGGCCTCTGCTGGCCACTGTGGCTCATCTTTACTAAGTCAGCCATCACCGTCGGCTACCCATCCCTCTCGGGGTCTTACTGTACGCCTGTCTTCCACAGTAGTCTCTGAGCAGATTTTCAGAGATGTGGAAATTATTTCTGTTATTAGAGACAGGCTTACATTTATTTAACTTACCATCCTCCTGCTCAGATTAGAGTGTACAAATCACACCCAGCTTGGGATGCTATGCTTTACAAATCAGTTAATAAACAGACACAGTACCCATTTGCTTTGGACTGTCATCAGTTTTCCTCTCCCTGCCTCTGTCTAACACAGCTGTAACTACCTCCAAACTTTGCGCCTGACACAAAGCTCCATCTTTGATTATACCAATCCAACATGAACACTACACGTTAGAAAGTGGGTGCTCTTCTGTAAGGGATGACTCAGAGGTGCAAGAACCTTCCTGTCTGGTTGCCATGGTTACTGTGGCAAAGGGAAGAGCGGGGCTGCAGAATCATGCAGGGAGCTTTACAGTCACGCATTAAAAAAAAAATCATGGAACACCTCAATCTGCTTCTGTTAACCAGGTCTTGTTGCAAATCCTAGCCCACCACGAGGGAGGCTAGACATTCAGTCTGTTCATCCAGGAAAAGAAGCAGGGATGGTGCCCATCTACTAACATGTTTCCTAGGCTCACAACCTGGCAGTCAAGTTCAAAGTCACCGCGGTGTCCTCTGACTTGCTCCCACTCTGTATGTTCTCGCTCAGGGCATGAGTAGTTCCGGGCCATTCTCTTTACAATATGAAGAGATTCTATGATCGTTAGTGGGCTTTCTCCACGATTCTCTCCTCGGCCTCTGGCAATCCTAAACTTAGTTGCTGATGCTGCGGATTTGCTTCTTATGGTACTGAATGTTTTGCGAATGAGAATTCCTGGAAAGAACCTGTGTCTTCAAAGATAGCATTGATGTGGAGGGGTTTGGGATGCTGCAGGTCCAGAGCTAATTACCATCTCTCACCTAGCTTTCCCTGCCCTCCTCTGTGTCAGATAGATGAACTAATAGATGAAAACCTTTAGGAACGCGTTAACTTAGCAGATCACTAGCTTCCACCACCCTCCAAGCTAAGGATGTCATCAGATAGCATCCTAGGCTTATAAAGAAAGCTTCCCCACCTTGCTGTAACTGCCTCTCTGATGTACACACCTGCTAGAACATGGTCCAAGAATGGAGTTGTGTGAGGAGAATTTTGAGTGCTTGTGAGGAAACTCCAAGAAAACAGGACAAGAGTCTTGTGACCACAGTTTTTTCAAAACACAGAATTGTCCTTGAAATGTGTTTTCATGCCCCTCCCAGGTGTCCCTGTCACCTGGCAGAATGCACTCAAGTGCAAAGGACCCCTTTAAAAGAAAGACCTCAGCCCACTTAACCCTCTCTTTCTGCTCTCTCTGTCTTGGTCTTCCCCCCTGTGGTTCCCCTGGGGCAGATAGGGCTTTTCCTGTCTCCCCCTTCTCTTCTGTCCTCTCTCTGTCTCTGTCTCTGTGTCTGTTTGTCTCTTTTCTCTTCCCTCCCTCCCTTTCTAATAAAACTTCTCACTTAAGCTCTGTCTGCCTGGCATGTTTGTCCCTCCGCCTCGGTCACCGTCGCCCACCACGGAATCCAACAAGGTCCCCCATGTAAGGTTCCCTTATCATGTTTTATCATAACACCGGGTGTAGAGGATAGGAGTGAGTTTACTTCAGACTCTTCGTTATAGCTGGCTGTTGTTTCTTGTTTAACTGCCTCCAAGAAAACATGTTCCTGACATCTGCAGTTTGTCCTTGTGATTGTGTACTCAGGTGGCCTTTCTTAACCCTCAGAGTAGAAACCGTCTGAAGCTCTGAATAAAACTGACCATTACATGAGACTTTATCCACCTCATTTTCAGGCTCCGTTCTCCCAGGCCCCACTACCTCTAGAGCAATGACACCCCCACCAATGTATCTTAAACTCGTCTTGATTTATGACTTTCTTTGTCCTGTAAAACTATACAACTTCATGAAACTGCTTCCATGTGGGAACATGGAATTTGGGGTACCCCAAATTCCCAGGCCATGGTCACTCAAACCTGGCTCTAGGATAAACTAGCTTCTATTCCCTTTAAGTGGAGAGCTGTGGTTTTTTGTTTTGTTGTGTTTTTTGCATTGCCAACTTGGTATACATAAAGTCACACGTTACATGGCCTTTGTATCTGATTGCTTATTCACAACATTGTATTTTTGAGGTTCATATACATTATAACATGAAGCATATATGTCCTTACCTAAAGTTGAACAGTATCTGCCTGTGTAGCTATCCCACATTTTTCATATCTGTTCATCAGTGATGGGATTTGACTTGATTCCATTTGGCTAGAATGAATGATGCCACTTCTTCTATAAACATTTGGTACATTTTGTGCATGTGTGCGTGTGTGTGTGTGTGTGTGCGTGTGTGTGTGTGTATGTGTGTGTGTGTATGTGTGTACACATGTATCTTCAGTTCTCCCGTGTGCCTGCTTAGGGGCAGAATAGTTCAACCATGTGCTAAAATTTTGAGGAATCCCCAAACTGTTTTCCAAACAATTGCTTTATTTTACAATACCACCCACCCACAATCTATGAAGATGCTAATTTCTTTATATCTTATCTGCATTCCTTAATCCCCCCCCCTTCACTTAGTGCCACTGTGGAGAGTAGATAAGGGTATCTTAGCCAGGCTTTGGTGGCGCACGCCTTTAATCCCAGCACTCGGGAGGCAGAGGCAGGTAGATCTCTGTGAGTTCAAGGCCAACCTGGTCTATAGAGTGAGTTCCAGGATAGCCTCCAAAGTCACAGAGAAACCCTGTCTCGAAAACCAAACAAAAAACAAAACAAAACATAACAAAAAAGGGTATCTTATTGTGGTTTGGGTTTTTTTTTTTTTTTTCCATTTTCCAAGTGACTAATGTCTTGGGGTGTCTTTTCATGTGCTTTGGAACATTTGTATACCTGGAGAAATACATAGTTGGGCCATTTTTTCATTTTAAAATTGAATTACTTTATATTATTGAGTTATGAGTTCTCTACAAAATCGAACACTGGCTCATTATGTGTGATTTACAAGTATTTCCCTTTCAGTTTCTTGATAGTCCCTGGTGCTACAATTCTTTCCCTTGGGTAGCTGCCCTACCTCCTCCTTCCACAGTCCCAGCGACAAACTCACTGGGGAGCCAAGGACCTTATAAGGCTTACTTACAGAGGATGGGCAGGTGTGTGACGATTGAAGCAGCCACATGGAAGGTCAGCACCAGCATGGATAATAACTCTGCCACAACTGTGTAGATGGAGTCCCCTCCCCTAAGTCTTCCCCCACCTACCTCCTCTAGCCCTTCCCAGAGACCCTGAGACTACATGCAATTAGGGCAGAATTCTATGCAACTGCTAGGAGGTGGCTGTGCACTCGAGGGCAGGTTCCAAGACTCTCCCCGGCCCATCCTTCCAAAAGAGAACATGGGGACAGGGGTGGGAGGTGGGGGGTCAACAAGCCCAGTTATGCTGATCTTTGGTGAGCAGGTGCAGCCAAACTCCTGGCTTGGAGGCCAGTCCTGTGCAAGCTGCCCTTTGAAGCACATAAGTTTTCAATTTAGATGAAATCCAATTTATTTATTTTCTTTGGCCTTTTCTGCTGGGAGCCGCTGTCTCATTCAACATCACACAAGCTTGTGCCTCCCTTCCAAGGGTTTTATAAATTTAGACTTTATTCTACTCACGTCTTTGCATTGCCCGATAATACATATTTAGATACTATTTGACACACAGGTATGGATTCATTATTTTGCACGTGCATAGTAAGTTGTGTTAGCACCAGGAGTTAAAAAGAACATTGTCCACCAGTCAGTGGTCATAACACTTCTGCCCATAACATATTTTGTTCATTTTGGAATCATTAGTTATATCTCACTGGTTTAGATTTCTGTCCTATATCAAAGCCACGTAGTCCGGTTTTTATTCTTATGCCTGTGTTAGATATTCTAAGTTCCTTGCATTTCCATGGGTCTTTTATGGTCAGCTTCACAGCCGTAAAAATCCAACTGAAATTTTGATAGGGATTGCACATATGCTAATTTGGGAACTGTTTTTATTTTTAACAATTTACTGTTTGAGACAAAATTTCCCTATTGGTCTAGGCTGGTCTAGGACATACTTCATCCAGGCTGGTCTTAAATATATAATCCTGTCTCAGCCTCCTGGATGCTGGGGTTTTAGGCACATGTCACCATACTTTGTTTCCTTTTTAATAATATACCTTGTAGTCCGCTGTCACAGCAAGTCTTTCTGCGCTTTCAGTTACATTTCCTAATTTTTAATGTACAAATCTTGGATTTGTTATAGTCATAGTTTGTTTTGGATTGCTCAATTGCTAGTATATAAAATAAAATGCTTTTTGGATCTAAATCTTGTGTCTTACAACACTGCAAACCTGGTTTATTAATTTTAGTAGGTTTTTGTTAAGTGTGTTCCTTCCTTAGATTTTTTTATTGTCTAGAACACCATGATACAACTTCGTGAGGACTTTTGCAGTGATTCACATTTTCTGTTTATTCTTGATATCATTTTGGCTGTTTAAAATTTGTCTCTACTCTTGAAAAGCAGCTTTACCTTTTCAAGATTTATCTTTCGATTTTTATTTATATGTTTGCTGGCATGGGTTGTGCCTTTGGAGGTTAAAGAGGAGGTTAAATCCTCACACACCTGCCGTAGTCTCCTGCCCATCCTCTGTAAGTAAGCCTTATATATAAGTTGTGAGCCTCATTGTGGATTCTGGGAATTAAAACCTCAGTCCCCTGGAAGAGCAGCAGTCTTGCCGGCTCCCAGGAGTACCCACCCACTCTAAACAGGTTACTTTTTTTTTTTTTTCTCTGTGAAAACAGATAGGCGCTTTCAAGATTCACCTGAAAGAGATTTAAGGAGAACTGTATTTCCAGGTGTGGAATGAATGCACGTTCGCAATCCCAGCATGAGAGCCCGAGGCAGATGCATCATGAATCAAGATCTCTTACTATAGAGGAGGCACTTTCAGAAAACCTAACATGTCATTAGAACATGTGCATATCTTAAGATGAACCAGACATCTTTAAAAGATAGGTAAACGCTTGAACTGTAAAAACTTGGTTGCCCTAGTCATTTTATGCAAAAACCTCAAACTCAATTCTAAGTATCTTCAATACTTACCAGACTCATCACTAACACAAAGGAAACTTTCTTTTAGTTTTGGAAAACATCAGGTTCCTCCCTCAAGATAAAACAGACTGTGACATCTTCTGCCTCACCCTAAACACCACCTACCGGGAGTACCTGAGTTGTAGGGGTGTCCTTGGAGCTAAAGGCCACCATCCTCATCAGAGCAGCTGCAACTGTTCCCAAGGACTATCAAGAGGGGGGTCTTGCAATCACCGACCTTTCCTCATGGGAGAAAGGGGTGGGACACTAACTGACCCCCACGGGAGATTCCAGCCACTCTCCCCTGCACTTCTCAGCAGCTGCGTGTAATTCTGCCCCAAATTCGAGTGTCCCTTGCCCTCTCTTGAGACAGTCTATGTAGTGTGTAGAAGGTTTTCGGAACTTGTGGTGGCTGCTGAACTGAGAGGCGAGGGTGGTGGTGCAGTTGTTCCAGAGAGCGATGCTCCTGTAAGTAACCACTTACATAAGTAAATGAGTTTGTAAACCCATTGTTTCCCCAAACTGGACTTCCATGTAATCATGCTTGGGCTTGTGGTTGGTGCCCAGTTTGCAGGGAGTGGTCATTTGTTCTCTCCAGAAAGATTTTCAAACCTTTTCAAATCAGTGGCATTTCTGCACCTTTTCCGGAGCTGACGGGCCTCCCTCTATTATGAGTCTCTCTCTCCAGGAAAGAGTTAGTGACAGGGTAATACAGTTCTGGCATTTCTTTCTTTCTTGCTTTCTTTTTTTAAAGACTGGTCTCTCTACAGAGCACAGCTGTTCTGGAACTGGCCATGAAGACCAGGCTGGCCTTGAACTCAAGATCTGCCTGCCACTGCCTTCTGAGTGCTGGGATTAGAGGTGTGTACCACCACGAAGCACCGACTGGGATTTAAAAAAGCATCTGTACTTAGGTGTTATAGCTTGCAGTAGCAATCCTAGGACTTGGGAGGCTGATGCAGGAGGATTGCCCTGAATCTGAGGACAGCCTGCCTAGTCAACAGAGCCCCCCGTTTCAAGAAAACACAAAATTCAAACAGAAACAAAACAAAAAACCTGGAGAGAACTTTCTTTGCAGACTGATGAACCAGATCCACTAGAACTGTTGTGACACAGCTGGGGTCCAGTTTGTCTTGTCCTTGACATCTTAGACAGTTGAGTTCAGAGGGCTTCACGATTCAGACCGGTATCTCAGTTCGTTTAAGGTGACTGCCATCTCCAGCAGAGCGTGGACCGTCAGACAAAAAACAGTGATGGTTTCCCCACAAAAAGCAGGGTATGGCTGGCCTGCCCCACTCTGAGAAATGTCTAGGCCAACCCAGCTTTTCACAGAGGAGAAAAAAATCTGATGTGTAGTAATAATAATAATAATAATAATAATAATAATAATAATAATAAAAGTCCGAAGCCTCTGGCCAGCACTCTCAGGTGCACAGGCCCACACATGTAACCAAAAACTAAAAAAACAAAAACAAAAACAAAAAAACTTAAAGAATTAAAAAAAAAAATCTCTCAACCTGGCAGGCTCGTTCAGCATTACATCCTTTGGACTCATCTCAGAGAAAAAGAAAACAATCCATTCCAGCAAGTATTTACTGAGCTCCAACTGCATGCCTGAGCTCCAAATGTGCCAGGCCTGCTCATTAAGCCCACAAGGGAGGTGTTTTGCCCTCTAAACTAGGTATTTTCGCCCTTCCGCTTTAAAACTAGCTTTAGGCCAAGGCTTTTTGTCGAGGTGGGTCGCAATTCCAATTTTTTTCCAAAAAAGTCTCCAGAAACTTGATCGGGAGGTGGCCTGAGAAATCGCCCGCCACGCCCCTGGTTATCAAGGCCACCAGGCCAGGTAGGTTGTGACCCGGGCAGGTAAGACGCTGCCCATCCGGGTGGCGGGCGTGGCTCGAGCAGCTGGACCAATCCGTGGAGCCTCCCTGGAGACCCGCTGGGGCTGGAGGACCCGCCCAGACCGAAGCCTCGGAGCATGCGCTGCAGGCGGAGCGCAAAGCCCGGGTTCCACCCGCGGTCTCCCCACCTGGCTTCGGTCAGGCTGCGCTTTAGCAGGCGCACGGGGGAAGGCGGGGAACGCTGCGCGGGACGGTGCTCTCGGACGCAGGCGTCAGCAGCCCCGGGGTGCGGACGGATGGCGGGGCCGCTGAGTCACTCCACCCCCTTGCAGCCCGCGCGCCCGCGCCCGGGGTGACGCAGCACGCGGGCCGAGGTCTGCGCGGGGTGCGAGCCGGTCCCGATCGATGCTGTCGGCGTCTGGGGACACGAAGGCGGACCGGATCCACCCTGCCACGGTCTCCAGGGAGAGGACTCGTGTCCTCTCCGTGTCACATAAATGAGTGCCCCGGTCCAGGTCATCGCGTGTCGGTGTCACCGAGCCCGCCCGCCCGCGCCCTCTAGGCCTCCGTGAGGTCTCCACAGTTGTCCTCGGGGACCAGCCTGCAGACGCGCCCAGGGTCCGTGCCCTCTGGGGCTGGTCCCCGGTCCCTCCGTCCCCGCCCTCCCGCCCGCCACCGCCCCCCTCAGCGCCCCGCCCCACCGGACGCCCCGCCCCTAGGAGGCGGCCGCTCGCCGAGGTTGGTGGCATGGGGGAGTCGCAGCGGGCGCCGCACGCAAGACCGTCCCGAGCGAGCCCGGGCGCCGCCGCAGGCGCAGGATCCCGAGGAGGACACCTCGGGGCGTGACGCGGCTCAGAGGGCGTGGCCCAGGCTGCTGCGCCTGGCGACCCGGCGGGGACCCGGGTTCGCGTGCCGGGGGCGCACCTGGCGGCGGCTCGACCGGGCCGGACCGCGCGCTCCGGGCCCGCGGCGGCGGCGGCGGCCGGAGGATGGCGCAGCAGCCGCTCCCCGCGGCGGCGGCGGAGACTCGGAAGTTCACCCGGGCGCTGAGCAAGCCGGGCACGGCGGCGGAGCTGCGGCAGAGCGTGTCGGAGGTGGTGCGCGGCTCCGTGCTCCTGGTGAGCCAGGGCGCGCAGGTGGCGGGCGAGCGGGCGGGCGGGCGCGCGGGCCGGGCTAGTGCTCGGGTGAATCCGGAGCCGAGGGGGCAAGGACCTCGAGGGGTGGGCCCGCCGGGCGGCAGGGAGAGCTCTTGGAGGGGAGGTGCGCGGTGCGCAACTTCCAGAGTCGGAGCTCGCCCTCCCTCCCTCCCTCCCTTCCAGGGCCGGTCCTCTCTTCCCGGGAAATTTCCGCCCTCTGTCCACTTCCCTGCCCCCACGTTACCTGTCCTCTGCCAATGGGAAGTTTCTCTGTCCTCCTCCTCCCCGTCGTCGGTGCTCTGGGGGGCTTGGCAAGTGCCCCGGCCCTGCAGCGTGGAAGATGAGGTGGGGTCTTTGCACCCAGCCGGGGGTCCAGCGTGGAGTTGCTCGCACGGATGTTTTGGGTGGGCAGATCTCTCTTCTTATGACTGTTTAAGGGGTGGCTTGCTCATCTCATCCTTGGCACAAATTGCTTTGAAGTCTGGGGATTTGAGGCTAGCAGAGCGAGGCAAACCAAGACGAACCTATTCTTGGCAGCAACTCTTGGGAGAACCGGCCTCTGGGTGTGAGGAAGGTGAAGTTTTTAAAATCAACTTTTCCACAGCCAGGGACCGCCCTGCTGTATTTGGAAAAGAGGGCACGCTCAGATCGCGGGGCTGGTGCCGGGAGAGCAGCAGTCTGGGCTGGAGGGAGCTCCTGGGGCAGCTGGAAACTTTTAGCCGCTCTTGGCGTTTGTTTTCTTGAGGGGAACTTGTTTGTGGGTGTGTTTGTTGGAACTTGTGAGGAGATGGGCCTTGAAAGTAATCGTCTGTGGCCTTTGTGGTGCCGCGTGTGGGATTGCCAGGGGGCATTGTTTACGACGCAGGGCAGATGCCTCGGTTTAGTGGCAGATCCATGCCCCTCCTGGGCAGACAGGATTGCATGAATGATGCTGGTGGAGGTTGGTGTTGATTTCCATATCCAGTCTGCTCAGTTTGAGTTTTCTGTCCTTTGTCAGCCCTGCTAACTCACCCTAGATCTTTCAAGCTCCGGTTTGATCTGCGATAGACAGGGTTTTTAATTTTTTTTTTGTAACTTTCATAGAAGCTGATCATTTGAAGAATAATAGAGCAGACCTGGGAACAGAACCAGCCATCTCTTTAATATAACCCTGACTAACTTCTGTTTCTGGAGCACCATTGGTTGTTAGCTTTCTAGAATCGCCTGAGAGAGTATGTCAAGGAGAAAACCATCGGCCTCAGTAAAACCTCTGCTCTCAGCCAGAACTCTTTCTTAGTGGGGTGCTGTGCTCATCAGGGAATGTCAGGAAAAACTAAAATCAATGAAACATCTTATAGTGCTGTGATTTCCATAGTGTCCCCCACTCCCTGAAGAGAAGCTACCAGTTTTATAAGCCATTTAGGGAGGACACAGAGATGACAACATAGGCCCGGCACCTGTGTGCTGCAGTCCTTGGCCACCTGTGTGTCCTGTGTGAGGATGACCTGCCCACAGTGGCCTGTTGACTGTGAGACACGCTTCTGCTGCCTTGGTCTAATGACACCTTTAGAGGGACACTCTTAAATGTAAACAGCCAGAGACACCTTGCTGGTGTCTCAACTCCTAATCTTGTCTGTCTGTCTGTGGCCACTTGTCTGATGAAATCTGTGATGAAATAATTACAAAATACGAGGAAGCAGGTGAGCTAGCTTAGGTTCAGGGACGGCTCCTGGCTGGCCGGGGAGTGCTGTACAGGGGAGGAGCCTGGGTGAGCTGTCAAGATACTAAAAATGACCCATAAATCTCACCTTCTACTCTCTTCCCCTTGCTGCTCCTATGTCTGCCAGGAAGTCACAGCAGGTGCACCTGTCACATAAATTCCGGCCCATCTCTGTCCTATGAGGATCTAAGGTGATCCGATTCTTTCAGGAGACCAAGCAGCAGTTACGCCTCAGTCTATCATCCGTACATGCGTAGATGAAGGTGTTGGTCGGCTCTGTCTCTGGTAACTTGGGTCGGTGCTAGCCCCATCCCCACAGCTGACTCTTACGGCAGCCCTGAAGATGGCCTGAGGTTAGCAGGTTCGAGTCTAGCCAGCAGTGGATAAATAAGCAAGGTTGCAACGACAAGAGCTTTGAAGTAGGAAGGGAACTCAGATCTGAGGGTTCTTCTAAACCACTTTGTAGTAATTTGAGGAGCTTCAGAGTAAAATATACAGAATTGAGACTACCGTGGCGAACCTTTGTCTCGTCATCTGGACTAAATAATTACCAAGGGTTTGCCGAATTTGGTTTATATGCACCTCTCCTTCTCTCCCTACCCCTCTTCCTTTTCCCCCTGTCTTCCTGGTGATTGTGAGTCTCAGGCCTTTTAACACGCCTCTATACATCTAGTATTTATTTTTAGAAACTAGGAATAGTCTCTTACATGACTGTAATGCTTTTTTATGACACCAAAAATCTAATGTTTTTCAGATTTCTTGGGTTAAAAAAACACCGTTTGCTTGCTTTTTAAAAGAGTCACAAAAGTTTTGCAGGCCTTTAAGAATATGCTTAGCTTACTCATGAGCCGTAGAATTATTTATATTGGAGAAAGACTCCCATAAAGGTAGGATTCTAGTTTTGAATTCCTGATGTTTAGCATTTCAGAGCATGGTTTGCTTTTCTAGCTCTTTCCTCTTACCAACTGTGCATTCTTAGGTGTGCAACTGAACCTTCATAGGCCTCAGTGTCCTTATCTGCAGAGCAGGTGTAGTATTTGGAGTTGCTGGGAAGGGCAAACAGGTGGAGTTAAAGTTCTTAGTGCTCCATGTATTCTGGCAGCTACTTACGTCTGCTTGGTTTGTAGCTCTTTCTCTGGGCCTGGGGGCTCTTGCTCTGTTAATGGCTTGGGCTAAGTTGTTTTTAGAGTCCTTCACCTCAACTCAGCAGACTTTGTGAGCAACGCAAATACCACTGGTGACTTTCCTAGCTGTAGGAGAAGTCATCTTTGATTATTGTTATGACTGAGAATCTTCACAAGTGCAGAATTTGCTTTCCGTAATTTAGACTAGTCGAGAGGGCTGAGAGCCGCAGGTTTAAAATGTATGCTTCCCTGGCACTAATACCCGAACTGAGGCCCATCTCAGGGTTGAGAGTTGCTTTTGAATTCCTGAAGGAATTTGAACTCGGGGACTGTCAGCTGTGTTAAAGACAGTGTCTTAACAGCCCAGTTCTAAGAGAATATACCACCCAAACATAAGAGTCTTTCTTTGAAATATTTGTGTGTCATAACACTCTGGCTAGGTTTGCAGATGACCTTACGCTTAGGTATTGACATGCAAGTCATCTGGCTGCCTGTCCCCATGTCCTTACTGATCTTATCTCAGTAGGCTCTGCTTCAAACTCTCCTTGGATGTCAAAGCCCTTGCCAAGGGTACCATTCCACACGCCGCTGAGATACAGCATGTGGAGTGAAGTGACCCAGGTCAGGTCATCCCTGGCTCTTTTGTGTTACTAGAGAAGGGAGGCAGGCCAGAGGCGTGGGGAGATGATATCCTGTACTCCCCCACCCATTCAGTGTTATCTGAGGTAACCTGAGACCCGAGTTAGGGATGTTCTTTGAAATCCTCAGATAAGGTAAAACCTCATTTTGGCGATAACTTTAAATCAGATATGTTGGTACACTGACAACTGAACTGGCCCGAGCTCTCCCTCTATGTCTTTCTCCCCCCTCTGTGTCTTTCTCCACCCTCTGGGAGAGTCCTAACAAACAGAAATGTCCCAAAATACAGGAAGCAGGGTGGAGGCCTATCTCCAGCTAGATAATCAACAGCAGGTTCCATTTCTTAAGCTCCCAGTGCGTTTGGATGTTAGGGACAGTCTCTACGTGAGTAACACCATGAATTTGGTTGAATGGGAGGAAAGAATTTGTGAAACTGTTACCCACATTCTAGATGTTTATTCTGGGCCCTGGGCACTGCTGGGTGCCGAGAAGATGCTGCAACAGCAGTTCTTTGTCTGGTTAGAGCACACTTTCTGAAGAGGCAGACATTGCAGTCTCCCACAGTAAGACAGATGACGGTATGCAGGAACACGATTGACACCAAGTTAGGAGTGTGGTTCAGAGGCTGCCGTGCCGATTCCTACCGGTAACCCCAGGAGACTGAGGCAGGGGAAGCACCCTGAGTTAGACAATAGCCTGGGCGACAGAAATGAGAGCCTGTCTCAAAAATCGCACCAAAAGATTTTAAGAACAGGTGTGCAGCTTGAGCATGATTGTGTAAACCTTCAGTTCCAGGACTGCTGAGGCAGAAGCTTGAAGGCAGGGTTTACATGGGTTCACCAGACCCAGGGTAAGTGATAAATGGGCGTTTTATTGGGGAAGAACTTACACAGTTAAGAGTAATAACTGCCAAGGCCTTTCTGCTCCAGAACATGCAGTTTCTGCCCTTCCCATGTTCTCGGTGACCCTAGAGAGCAGCTGCTGCTTCTCTACCTTAAAAGGGCCACGCGTCTGCACCTGAAGCCATGCCCACAGGGTTTGGCCACTACTACAAGTTCACTGGCAAGGCGAGATGCCATTACAGAAGCTCTGCATTCCAGACAACCAGGGCCACATGGTAAGAACTGTAAAACAACCAAAAGCTCCCCAAGCCAGGCTTGCAGAGTTATTTACAAATGTGAACTTTTATTATCATAGCATAGGAAGAACCGGATCTTGATAACGCAGATACGGAGTCAGCATTTATGTAGCACATACGATGCTCTCTGGTGCTTGTGAGAACTTCAGGTCATCCCCATAAGTGGAAGGGCTGGGTCCTGAACTTCTCACCCTCAACCCTTAGCCACTCAACTGCTGCCTTCTCGTCTTCTTGTGGAGCTTCTGTTCAGCATCACAAATGCCACCTAGTTAACAGTCAGTAAAGCTGGAGACAGTGCTTGTCCTCTGGTGTTACCTGTCAGTATCTGTTGTGTGGGCACTGTGAGAGTCTTCCCCTGGGACGAGCCCTGTAATTGGTTATCCAATACCAGTTGGACAGTCCTGAAATCATGTCATGTAAGGAACTCTAAGTGGACTGAGCATGTTAGCACATTTATATATTGATGCCCTTGTATATACGTATAAAGATAATACTAAGACGTTTTGAATTTGAGAAGGGAGTAGGGGCCAACATTGGAATGAGTTGGGTGAGGAAATGATGTAATTGTACTTTAATTTGAAAATTGTAATGAATCGTACACAAAGCTTTAAAAAGAAAAACATTCCAGTAGGAACCAAAAACAAAAGTCATCAATGAATAGGCAAATCCTCAAAGAAGGGACCATAGTTAGCCAACTTATAACAGAACAACAAACATTTATTCTTGCTAGTAAAAAAATTAACCAGAACAAGACACCATTTCTGCCTGCCAGACTTGCTGATATAGAAGACTGATTTGCAAGGATGGAGTGCGCTTTGGTTTGTAGAGCTAGTTTGTATAACAGTTCCCATTCACACTTTATTATGCGAGAATCGTGTCTCCTGGAGTTTAATACCATGATGGTTGTTGTAACCTCTTTGTACTTTGACACACACACACACACACACACACACACACACACACACACAAAGAACCTTAGCATGCTTCCGTTCCATGGGTGGCCTCATTCAGGGCAGAAAGTGTGAAATGTTGACCGTGTGCAAACTGGGAAGGTCACACATTGGTATAAATAAAACCCAGGCCACTTAAGAGGCTGCCAAGGCTTTGTGTTCGAAGGACTTGAAAATGCCCGTACGAGATACCGTGGAAGGTGGTGGGTTAGTCTGAGGCTTTGGACAAGGCTCTGTTTTGTGGAACACCCTTGCTTTTTTACGAACTGGATGTTACTTGAAGAGCGCTGAGCTTCTGGGGGCCCAAAATCTCAGGTGTGGAAACTGGGTGTGCTCATAGTACTGATTCCGAGTTTTGTGGATTAAATGAGCCAATCCCGTCAAAGCTCCAGGTATGTTGTCTGACACGTTACTGAGATTTAGTAAACGTGGCTGGTTGGAGCTAAAATCACTATTAAAGGAAGTAAAATCCAGGTTGGAATATTTATAAGTATGAACCAAGATGTGATTTTACAAAGTCCATGCAGTGAAATAAGGAACATTGGGAAGGAATGCATGTTCATTCCAAAGAAACTCAGATTAAAACAAAACAAAACACGTGATTTTGGGCATACGCCGTTGGATGTGATGGGGTGTAGTTTCATAAGAGTGAGTTTGAAGGGGTGTTCTATGGTAATATCATTGTTGTTAGCACAAATCTATGTCTGTGGTGCCTGTGTAGCCTTCAACACAAACTCATTGCAGCGTGGCAATGGTTCATGTCTTTTGGATATGGGACTATGGAAAGGTCATGCTTTTGTCTTTTTTATCCACCATGTCCTTTCCTAGTTTTGTGGTTCGTGATTGCTTTTGCTATCTTGAGATTGATTGGCGGGAGAGGTGACTGAGAACGTGCTGTGTGTGGTATGTGGTAAGCCGACGGCTCCACGGAAAGTATTTCCTATGTTTTTTTTTTGTTTTGTTTTGTTTTTTTGGTTTTTTTTTGCAGGTAGACCAGTTAACTTCTGTTGTATATTTGAGCACCTGCAATTCTGTGTCACCTAGAAAAAGGAAATGAAGTCCCTCAGATTGAACAAACTGGGGAAGGAAAGGTTGAGATTTGGGAGTTAGTAGAGATGTTGACTGTGGACTGTCACAGATGGCAGGTAGTCTCTGAGGCCCTTGGTCGCTCAACTTCCTGGCTGTGGAACCTTCCTTCGATCTTTGAAACCTGCTTTCTTCACTTCCTGGCTCTGCCTGTGTTGGGTGGACCTTAGTCCTCTCTCTGACCTCTTATTCCCCGTGTCCCCACCGTGGCTACCTTCACTCTGCCCTCTGCTGTTCCCTGCCACAGGGATGCTCTCTGGAGTGTAGACTCTAATCTCTCCCCTCATTGGGCTTTCAGAAGCTTTAGTTTAGTGTGAGTCAGTCTCCCGGCTAAGCTCTGCTCGTCCATCATCTCCTGGCACCTGGCAGTGATGAATCGCAAATTCTCACTTTTCATTTCAAATCAGAGTCCTTTTTGCTTTTTGTCTTTGTTTTTATAGACAGGGTCTCACTCTGTAGTCCTGGCTGGCTTCGAACCCACTGTGTAGTCAGGGCTGGCCTTGAATTCACAGAGACCTGCCTGCCTCTGCTTCCTGAGTGCTCGGATGAAGGCAGATATTGCCACCATACCCAGCAGTGGCAGGCCTTTCTGCTGGCCTGAAAAGAGAACTCAGATCTCTGGTTGCTACAGCCTGTCATCCCCTTCTCTCTGTGCCCTGCCCTGCAGAGCTGGGGCCAGGGTCCAAGCTCTTCTCTGGGCTCTGTGCTCGACTCACCCCAACCTGGAGCACCCCCAATTTGGTGCTCCACCTTGAAGACACCCAGTGCTTGCCATGGCCCTTGGCATCTAGGTGCTCCTTAGGAGGCACCCCCACCCCCACCCCCACTGCTCACTGACTGGGCTCTTAGTTGGTCATCATGCCAGCCTCAGCAGGTTTTCGGGCTGCCTGGGATAGTAATTACCCCCTGCTCCGTCCCTCTCAGCTGCCAGGCAGGCAGGCCTCTTGCTCTCTGCATCTGCTCTCCATCTGCCCATCCACTAAGATGGACCCCTCCCGTTCTCTCCTTTCCCTTTGCACCGTCCAGCATGATTTATGCTTATTTTTTATACAGATTTAATATTCTCTGTCTTGCTGACTCTTGGTTTACTGTGTTTTCCCAGTGCCTGGTTCACAGCAGAATCTCAGTGTACATGCATACACAGGAAACGTGTGTGTGTGTGTGTGTGTGTGTGTGTGTGTGTGTGTGTGTGTGTGTACGTGTGTACACATTTTATTATTTTGGAGATAAGATCTTGCTCTATAGCCCAGGCTTGGCCTGACACCTACTGTGGTCTAGGCTGGCCCGCAAGGCTCATGGGCCATGCTCCTGTCTCAGCTCCCGAGAGCTGGGGTTGTGGGTGTGAGCTACCATGTCCTGCAGTAGTGTTTTCCTCAGTGAATAAGCAAATTCACTAAAGGTAACACGCCTGCCAGGTCTCATTTCCCCTCTTAGTTCCCCAAGTTCTCTGAGTTTCCTCCCTTGGGCCTGCTTTTCTATCCGACAGCAGGAGTTCATGACACACAGCACCCAGCAGTGGCAGGCCTTATGCTAGTTTCTTATCACCATGGAAATTCCGCCATAGTCCTTGATGTGTATCACAAGGTTGGCTCTGTGTGTTTGCTTTAGTTTAGAAAATGCAGGCCACATTGGCCATCTTACCCGCGTAGTATTTTAACCTGGCTACACATTTTGAATACCAAATAAGACTCGTTTTCTGTTATCAGACATATGTTTCCCCAGACTTTGTAGAGCACCCAAGCATGACTTTCAAACTAGGTGTTTAGGAACTCTTATTTTTCTACAAACAGAAAAGAGGTCAAATGCCACCAATTAAAATCAGCAGCCAGGTATGGTGGTGTGTGCCAGCTGTCCACCTGTGAGGAGACAGAGGCAGGGGCATTGCTGCAAGTCGAGGCCTACTTAAACATTGGCAGTGCCGGTCATTTGTTAGACAGTGAGTCACACAGAAGTACCAGGGCAGTGGTTGTGTCTCTTTTAAATGTTGATTTGCTTGGTTTCCACTCTCTTCCTGTTCGTTTTCTTTCCCATTTGTAGCTGGACTCCTCTGAGGATCTATAAAGGCACATTAGATCTGGTCAGAGCTTTGAGTCGCCATAGGGCAGACTTCCCTCCCTTCTCTTTGTTGACAGGGATAAGCAAAATTCAGATAGTGTGTGGGCAGTGACTGCTTCTTGTTTACTGACTGCTAATCTGAAAGCAAAGGTCTGAGTGAAGGCAAGAGCCACTCTGGGTCATATTTGACTCCCTTGGAGTTTATCTAAAACTCTGTTCTTAGTTTGACATACTGTGTCTTCAGAGATTTTAAGAAGCGTATGTGTATGAGTGTCTCTATGTGTATAAGCGTGCCATGTGAGTGCCTGACATGGCAGGGGTCAGTTACAGCCAGTTGTAAGCTACTATGTATGTGCTGGGAATTGAACCTGGGTCCTCTGCAAGAGAAGTAAGTGCTCTTAACTGCCGAGCCATCTTTGCAGCCCCTAGACATTTTGTCTTGCGAGAAAATGCATGTTCAGTCATGTGGATATGGAAATGTTCTCACGAAGGATGTTTACTGTGCTAAAACAGGTTATGGCAGTCTGCACACCAAACAACTCGCCTGGAAAAGAATAAGCAATGTTTTGTCCATGACAACACTTGATGAGCTCACAGATGCTGTGATGGCAAAGTGATCTTTGCTGCAGTTCTAGATTCAGCTCGGGGCTTTTTCACGGAGTGTGTTGGTGGCCTAGCACTGTCTCCTGTTTCTAGGGCCGTGTTCTTGCTCTGGTGGCAATGGGTAAGACTTGGGCTCAGGGCCTCCAGTCATCTCTCCATTTCCTGTTTCCCTTTCTTCATTCAGAGAATGGACACCCTGACAGCACTTATCCCAGAGATCTTTGTGAAGGCTTGGGTAGCTGCATATCAAGCACTTAGCATGTGAGCACTAGAGTAGGGCTTGGCACACAGTAAGTGCCCACACAGTGCTTGTGTTGTGGGTCCTGAGGACAAGACAAAGGAGAGTCATGTCACCCTTAAGCGGGCTGCCTGTGGAGAGCAATTCCTGATGCACATTTATAATGTAAGAATGAGGCAGAATATAGGAGTGCAGGCAGCCATGTCCGTGAACTATCACAGCAAGAAAGGAACTGCAGGAAAAGGCAGGAATGTGGCATGTTCTGTGCTCATTTGATGATTGTCAGGTGTTGGACTTCCATGCATTAATAAACAAGGAAGGCTGTGCATCTTAGTGTCTGTACAGGTGTGCACGGCCATGTGTTCCCGAGGTGTGAGCACCTGCACAGGTGTGCACGGCCACGTGTTCCCTGAGGTGTGAGCGCCTGTACAGGTGTGCACGGCCACGTGTTCCCTGAGGTGTGAGCGCCTGTACAGGTGTGAGCACCTGCACAGGTGTGCATGGCCACGTGTTCCCGAGGTGTGAGCGCCTGCACAGGTGTGCATGGCCACGTGTTCCCTGAGGTGTGAGCGCCTGTACAGTTGTGCACGGCCACGTGTTCCCTGAGGTGTGAGTGCCTGTACAGTTGTGCATGGCCACATGTTCCCTGAGGTGTGAGCACCTGCACAGGTGTGCATGGCCACGTGTTCCCTGAGGTGTGAGTGCCTGTACAGTTGTGCACGGCCACGTGTTCCCTGAGGTGTGAGCGCCTGTACAGGTGTGCACGGCCACGTGTTCCCTGAGGTGTGAGCACCTGCACAGGTGTGCATGGCCACGTGTTCCCTGAGGTGTGAGCGCCTGTACAGGTGTGCACGGCCACGTGTTCCCGAGGTGTGAGCACCTGCACAGGTGTGCATGACAACATGTTCTGGAGGTGTGAGTGCGTGTGTTCCTGAGGTGTGAGTACCTGTATAGGTGTGCATGGCCATGTGTTCCTGAGTTAAGGCCATGTGTGCTTTTTGGTAGTAAAATATTGTCAGTTGGGATTGGTGTGGTAGTTTGAGCTTATGGGGGCCAAATACAGTCAGAGGGAGTGGCACTATTAGGAGGTGTGGCCTTGTTGGAGGAAGTGTGTCAGTGTGGAGGTGGGCTTTGAGGTCTCATATTCTCAAGCCACACCCAGTGTCTCAGACCACTTCCTGTTGCCTGAAGCTCAAGATGTAGGAATCTCAGCTCCTCCTCCAGCACCACGTCTGCCTGCATGCCACATGTCCCCCCATGATGATAATGGACTGAACCTCTGAAACTGTAAATTAAATGTTCTCCTTTGTAAGGGTTGCTGTGGTCATGTGTCTCTTCACAGCAATGGAAACCCTAACTAAGTTTGTTGGTAAAGTGCTTACCAAGCAAACGTGAGAAACTGAGTGGTTGTGTGTGCTGGTGTCTGCCAGCAGTCTGTTCTCTGGGGAAGTGGAGACAAGACGATGTGGCCCACTGGCCCAACAGCCTATTCTAATTGGTGAGTTTCAGGCCCCAGTGAGAAACCATGCCTCAGAAAAGAAGGTGGATGGATCCCGAAGCATGACATCTAGGTTGTTTCTGTCTTCCGTGATCACTTACACACACACACACACACACACACACACACACACACACACACACACACTGCTTCTGTCAAACAGCCAAGAACCTTGAATTCACTTCTTATAAAAGAGGCTCATGGGACTGGAGAGATGGCTCAGAGGTTAAGAGCACCAACTGCTCTTCCAGGGGTCCTGAGTTCAATTCCCAGAAACCACATGGTGGCTCACAACCATCCGTTATGAAATCTGGTGCCCTCTTCTGGTGTGCAGATATACATGGAAGCAGAATGTTGTATACATAATAAATAAAATCTTTAAAAAAAAAGAGGCTTATGTGAAACCATGAAATTATTTGTTTTACGGCTTTATAATGTCAACTTCCTCCCCTGTCCCCCCCCAAAAAAAAAAAACCCAAAAAACAAAATTCATCTTGCCTGAACCTCTGGAATTAGTAGACGATTTTAGTTTTCTGTTTTTTGTTTTTTTTTTTTTTTTTTTTTTTTTTTTAATTTTTTAGTGGGGTAACTGAAGGCCACAGAAAGGAACTTACTTATTTACCATTACATGGCTAAAATTTACAATTTATTTTTCTTCTAGCAGAATGGTTAGAGACTGCCTGTATTTGTATATTTTTAGATGTATTCCTTCCCTTTTTTTTTTTTTTTTTTTTTTTTGAGATAGTCTCACGCTGTAGCTCAGGCTGGTCTTCAACCCACCACTGTATAGCTCAGGTGGGTCTCCATCTGGAGGCAGCCCCCCTGCCTCAGACTCCTGGGTGCTGGGATTACAGACATGAGCCACTGTGCCTGGCCAAGGTACCATTTTAGATCACAATTTTGTGAGAGCTCCTCAGTGCTGAACTTGAGCCCACTGGAAAGTACCACAAATTCTCTGGGCTGACAGAAGTTTGTGTCGTGCAGATGAGAGCTGACTGTTTGGAGATGGAAGGTCACTTACAGGTTAACTGGTCTAGCTTCCTAATTTTAGAGGCAGATGAGGTCCATCCTGGGTAAGAGATCGTCTGTGGCCATAGCTAGTGTTAGAGGCCAGAACAAAGTCTGCTCTGTTGACTCCTGGTCCATTGGACTTTCCCCTGACGGCAGGAAATAATGGCTTTGACGTTGTCTGTTTTCATCTCAAGTAACTACAGACCGTGCTAATCAGATCATAGCAGAGTGTGAAGCATCTGTTTATACTCTGAATCTCATCCTCCTGTGTGTGTTTTAATGGTCCTGGGCCAGATTGAAGGTGGAATTGACATTCATGATTCTCTAAGTCCAGAGAAGAGGTGTTTTATTAGGATGAAGGAGACAGAAACAAAACAAACCGTCACAAAATTCATTTGATGGCAACTGTATCAGTAACTGGTGAAGGACCAATGGAGAGTAGTCAAATAACGACTTCCGGATGGACGGTGTCAAACCGTTTTATATGTAAACCCTTCAGTTGAAATAGTTAATAGGTCTCTCTCTAAAGTTAAAGATGGTGTGTGTGTGTGTCTGTGTGTCTGTGTGTGTGTGTGTGTGCTCTTGTGTGTGTGTGCGTGTGTTGTGTGTGTGCGTGTGTTGTGTGTGTTGTGTGTGTGCGTGTGTTGTGTGCGCGCAGATCACGGTGCACATGTGGAGGTCAGAGGACAACTTCTGGGAGTTGTTTCTCTCCTTCCACCATGTAGGTCCTGCATCAAATTCAGGTTGTAAGAAGACTTGGTAGCAAGTGTCTTTACCCATTTGAACTCTCTGGCCCAGATATTAAAGTTTTTGTTTGTTTGTTTGTTTGTTTGTTTGGTTTTTCAAGACAGGGTTTCTCTGTGGCTTTGGAGGCTGACCTGGAACTTGCTCTTGTAGACCAGGCTGGTCTCAAACTCACAGAGATCCATCTGCCTCTGCCTCCCTATTGCTGGGATTAAAGGCATGTGCCACCAACGCCTGGCCAGATATTAAGTTTTTAAGGGACTTTATTGGTTTACCACTAACCACAGAGATTCCTGACTGTTGCCGATTTCCCCTGGAGGAGTTAATATACTAACTAGGTCTCCTGAGTAAGCACGCTGGCATTGGGATTTCTGTGTGAGAGGTGTCATGAAAGAAGAGGAGGGTGTGCCGGTGTGAGTGTCTTGAGTTGGGAACCATCACACTTGACAAATTCCCTTCATAGGCTGGAGTTTTAATGCCGGAGGAGGATTTGAAGATAGGCATGCGTGCTCTGCTTCTAATGCTAACTCATCTCTCCAGCCCCCCATGTTTGGTTAGTTTTAGATTAGGGTGTGCGAATGTATAACTACTGCTCATGAGTCCTCTGCACCACCAGACAGTGGTAAGTTTGCTTCCTGGTGAGGTGAGGGTGGCATTACGCAGGAGGTATATTAAGTATAGCCTTAGATTTTAGTTGCGCATGACCAGAACCAGGAGGGCTGTGAAGCAGAAATCTGAGCACCCCTGTTGCTTAGGCCGGGGGAGCGTGTGGAATTATCTGCTTCCAGATAAACCATTACAGACAGATGAGGCTCCTCACCAAAGAAAGGATTAGCAGGGAGACATTAGGGCCCTTCATTTTTCAGAGTGTTTTAAAAGCCATCTGGCTAGTCCACTTTAAAGTATCCAACCATGGCCAATGCAGGCTTAGCCATGGGCATACCCCCCCACCCAGGTGCTTTCTACCCTTGGGTCTTCATGGCTGACATTCTGAATTTACACCAATGTTCTGATCAATGTCAATGAATCTGTCTCTCTCTGTCTCCCTTCCCCTTCTTTTCCCTCCCCTTTCTTCCCCTCTCCCCTTGTCCCCAGGTTAGCCTGGAATTCCCTGTGTAGCCAGGCTAGCCTCTGGAACTCCTGGCCCTCCCTCCTTAGCCTCCAGAGTCCTAAGGTTGAAACTATGGGCCACCACGCCTGGCTTCCAGTCTCTCCTTTAAGGGAAAATGAAAGGGAACCTTATGAACAGTGACTTCATAAACAATCATCTAGAGAAAGGATATGTAGTCTGTTAACTTGTTTCCTGTCTCATGCCCAGTCCTATAGTTGACTTGTTGGAGGTAAGTGAAGAGATTATCTTGTGTATGGGGCCTAGTTCTGTTTTGGGTGTGAAGTTCTTCAGTGTTTCCAAATACAGGCAAAGTCACCGTGAGGATTGATGAATAGATGTTCCTCCTGCTTTCCTTTGCTCCATATGATGGTAGATGTCGTCTCTGAAATGCCACCTTCCCCTGGTGCCCTAACACCGTCTTGCGGCCTGCCTCCTAGTTAACACGGTTGCAATGGTGGCTGCCTTTCATGTCTTTCAGTTCTGCTAGCCTTTTCCTAGAAGAACAGGTCCACACTTCCCTGTCTCCTTTCAGAGCTTGGCTGCTTCCTTCCCTTCCCAGTAACTTATTTGTTCTTGATTCTCTCTTTCTGTGAAGACATCTGTGAAGTCCAGAAGAAAGGTTGCTCCAGGCCTGTGGGGAAGTGAGATGGGGATTTTTTTATTTGAAGCGGTCAGCTTGGGCAGCAGGAATATGTGTGAAGTAGGGAGCAGGTGGATGCTCACCTTCCCCTGGGTGGAGAGGGCGTTAGAGGGGACCCGTGGGCACTGGCATCCCCTCAGGCTCAGCTTGAGAATTTGGTTGGATGTGGTGAACTGTTTCCCACAGTCTGCGTGGGGGCCCGTTGGCTTACTGGCTGTGAAGAGGCAGCCATGCCTTTTGAGGTACCCAAGCTCCTGTTTGAGCTTTACCTGTCCCTGCTCTTCTCTACCTTGACTCTGTAGATGTGGTGTGCAGGGCTTGACAGTCCTCTTTCCCTTTGTTCCCCAGACGCTTGCAGTCTGACCCTGTTTTCTGGGCAGTGATTCCCTGAGCCTGTGCCGTTTCCTAACTCCGTCCTTTCTCTGAACAGGACCAGTTTGTCTTCCTGAGAAAGCTGGAGTCTTGAGTGATACACCAGAAGGGCTGTTTCTGGGGCCCTGACTATGTGAGGCCCTAATTCTTCCTTTCTCTTTTGCCAGGGTGACAGGGTAGTGAGCCGCTGGCTGACAAGGGAATATCGATGCCCAGCTTTTGTTTCTGTCCTGTGCAGCCTGGGGGGGGCGGGGGACGACTCAGAGGGGATGTTTTCCCTCGCAGGACCAACCCAATCATTCGGTACTGAGAAAGCAGGAAAACAGGTTTTCCTGTTCCGCTGCTGTGAACACAAAGCAGACAAGCAGGCAGAGATGGCCATATCCTGCCCAGCAGGCTGGCCAGGCCAGCCCTGCAGAGGCAGACAGACAGACAGACACGCCTCATTCTTTCCGTGTCTTTGAGGGAACCAAGGAGCTGGGAAGGCAAGGGGATGGATACCCAGCAGGCCAGCTCCATGCAGCTTTTCCTTTATTTATGGTGTTTAATGAGAACATTACAAACGTGCGCTTTGTGATTTTAAAAAGCAGTTAGAGAGCTATAAACATTGACAGATTAGAAAAGTGAGGTCCCCCCCTTTCTGCTCCCCACAAGGTCATGTTAAGTTTGCCTGGGAGGGAGCAGTGAAGTGTATAACAAATGTAAACTTTATATTAAAGTCCTGCTTTAACTCGAAGACTTCTTGCTGCATTAGGCTGTCACACGCCGTGAGATCCATTCTTGGCTACATCAAGGAGTCTTCCCTCACCACAAGAGGAAAACACATTACAGGAAAACCAGAAAGCTTGTATTGGCATCTAAACAGTGAGAAACGTGGAAGTAGGAAGATCAAGATCTTCCTGGAGTGATGCTGATGGGGAAGGCCTGCCTGGGACCCTCCGCAAACCAACCGCCCTGTCCTGCTGGCACTTTCTCATGGGACTTGGTTCTTTGAACCCGGCCTGCCTCTCTGCCACAGACCCAGACATGACCATCCAGTCCTTACGAGGCTCCAGGGTTTAACTCACTGGGACAGAGGGAATGAAAACGACACAGAAAAGCTGGGATCAGGTGGACTGGGCGCTCTCAGATGGGGAAGCCATGGCACCCCCATAAACTCTGTGTTTATTATATAGAGTTGAACAGGGGCACAGGGCTAGGGCATACGGATGAACAAGAAGGGGTAGCTGATTTTGGTAGGAGTGGTGGTGGCAGTCTGTGTAGGGGAGCAGTGGGGTGGGGAGGAAGCTATGTGGGCATTCTCTGCCTACACTGTCAGCCCTTGTCAGATCTTCTAAGCCTCGCCTGGGCAAGGCTTTGCCACCCCCATGGGGCGGAGGCATTGGGGTCCCTGACATGGCTGTGCGTATGTCAGCAGCACGCATCCACCCAGGACTTCACCCCTGCCATGTGGCCATTCCAAATTTAGTTCAAGGAAGCCAGGTAGTTGTGAGGTGAAACTCACTTGAGTGAAACTATTCACTCAAGTGCCCTCTGAGTCTTGTGGGGGTGGGGGTGGGGGTGGGGTTCAATCTGTGAGGGACAGATTCGTGTTATGGAGTGGGGTGTGTGAGAGAGTCTTGGGGTTGAAGGAGCAGTTGAGGGGTAGAATCAGTGTTCTTCTGAGAGGGAATGCCCTGCCCTACAGCCTTCCTGTCCTTCCTTCCTGCCCTTACCTTTCCTGTTCTTCTAGAGTATTGACAAATGCTGAGGTATTGTAGGGAGTGAAGTGTGGGCGCCGCTGTTTTACCTCAGTAAATATTTATAGAGCGGCTGTCAGCACAGCGTACTTCCAGTGAATTTATTTTACAAGGCAGATTTCGTACAGCGTGGGGCTAAACAGTCTTGGGGGCTTTTTTTGTCTTTGGATATACATTTGCCAACGGATCTACTAATTGTTTTATTTTTAAGGATTGTAGGATTAATGTGGCAGACGAAAAGTGTGGGTCTGGATCATCTTTTGATTTGGGTAACCCATTTAACAAAATGCCCACAGAATATTGTTACTTCAGCAGCAGCTGAAGATGGGTCTGTATCTAGGACAGGCATCTGTGACCCCAGAGACCCGATAGCGTGTCGAAGGACATAAATAGGTAATCGGATCCCATAAAAAGAGGGACAGAAACTTCAAAAAGACACACTGAGAGTATTATATGGTTGGAGGGGAAAGGCCCCCGACAGGAGTGGAAAGGCCCCCGACAGGAGTGACAGACCAAGACCAGAAAGATAAGGGAAATGAGCTCCATGAAAGTATTACTATGCCGTAGCCAAAGGGAAGCAGTGTGCACACAGGCTTGGATGGAAACAGGAACTGAGAACGGCTCAATAAATAAAGCCCATGGCACCAAAGAGGAGCAGTGGGGTTGGGGGTCGATTCCAGACAGGTGATAGGAGCCCAGTGTGAAAGACCCTGCAGGGCATTAAACAGTGTGTGGGATTGTGCAGTCATGCAAGACATGAAAATACAGACCTCAACTATGTTTCCTTTGAGCTAGCCAGCACACCCTGCGGATGAAATTGAGAAAACATTTACAACGGTATCGTAAAGAATGAGATACCTGGGAGTTTTAACAAAAGAAGCACATGACTTGTATACCAACATTAAAACAGTGAAGCAGGTACAGTAATACAGCAATGCTTCCTTCCATCCCCAGCACTGGGAATAAAGAAACGAAAACGCCAAATAAATGGAAAAAGACAAAGACATTTCATGTTAACAAACTGGCATATAGGACTTCATATATCCCAGGCTGATCTTTAAACGATACCTAGCCAAGGATGACTTTGAATTTGTGGTCCGTCTGTCTCCACCTCTACAGTACTGGGGTTATAGGCCTCTACTGTACTACTGCACAAAGTTTAATGCTGAATGAAATAATAATAATAAAAAAAGGAACATGACTGCTCCTAGGTCTGGTGGAGGAGAGAGTTTACTCTAGGTGTGTGGGAGAGCACAGCCATTGGCAGGGGCAGCCGGAAGAGTTCAACGTGGACATGACCAGACTGAGCTGTGCCATGTGAGGAGTGTGGGGCGGGGGGCAACCCTGTAACAGGTAAGGACCGAGGGATACTGGGAGCCAGGCCCACTTTGATATGTTTAATAGGCACCTCAGCTGTTTGTCCTGGGTTTGAAACCCAACAAGGGCTGGAACTGTGCCCGGTAGACAAGTTCTCTTGGGTAGAACACCCGATCCCCAAATTGCATCTTAATATTGTTAATATAGTAGCAGTAGTATCCTGGCGTGCTGCTCTAGTAATTGTCCTTTTCTTGTGCCTGTAAATACCCATGGAAGCCAGTACAGGTTTAACAAGGGTTGTGAGGAAATGCGAGTAACCTAAGATAGCAAAGACGGTATCAAAGAAGCAACCAGCCAGATTGGGAAGAGGTGCACTCCCTGACGTCAAAACCTAGCACTAAGCTAATGGTGTGATGACGGTATGGGAAGAGAGTGTTCTGTGTGCTCAGTGACTTTAGATTTATTTACTCGTGTGAGATTTTTTCCCCTGCACATATGTACGTGTGCTGTACTGTTGAATGGGGATTTTAATGATGCAAACTTTTGGGTTTATCCCTAGAGATTATTGAGTATCAGATTTGATTAAAGTTGAGCTGCCTAAAATTTGAGGCCAGAGGAGCTTGTGAGAGTCCCCGGTGGAGAGTGTGTGGGGTTCATACAAGTCATTCAAGTAGTGGAAGGACTGGACTGAGGTGGAGGGCGGGAGAGAGAGAGCTGTGTTACCGAAGCAAGCAGCAGTAGTCCTGGGGTTACCCTTAGCTTCTGAGCTATTGAGTAAGAGATGCAAGTGTGCACTGGACTCCTAACAGCCATAAGTCAGGGAAGGACAGAGGCGCAGATTCAGTGCGGCCAATGTGTGATTGCCAGGTGTGGCCCAAGGACCTTCAAGAGGTGGCTCAGTGCTTCCTAACCTGCTTTCCTGGGCTCCACCTCATTTCCCAAGTGACTTCATTTGAATACAGTGGTATAGCTTGTGGGTGTTAGAGTATGGCGTGGGTGTGTGGTGGGGGTGCTTAATGAGTGGCCCAGCCTCTGTGTGTGTGTGTGTGTGTGTGTGTGTGTGTGCGCGTGTGCGTGCGCGCGCATACGTGCGCACGTGCGTACGTTGGAGCTCACGAGTGGCCCAGCATGTGTACCACACAGAACTGGTCTGGCCTAGCTGTGAGGGTCCTGAGCCAAACTGAGCACAAGCAGATGGCCCTTTTGGCTCTTGAAACAAAACTAAATTATGTGTGTGGGGAAGGGGGCACGTGGGTGTGAGGGCCTGGAGAAGCATCACATCCCCTTGAGGCTGGAGATTTAGGCATTCTTGCAAGCCATCAATCTCTCTTAACGACCGAGCCATTTCTCCAGCACCTCTCTGGCTCTTCATCTGCCTGGTGTAGAGCCTGGCACCTCGTGGCTGTGGGAGGACCTGTGCTAATGTATCCACTACTGTTACCTGGGGGTCTGAATCCCTTAGGCCGAGGCTCTTGAAGTTGGGGAATTCTGTTTCCTGGTTTGTTGGTCATATGTTAGGCATGGGAGAGAGATTATGCAAATGCCTGGAAGCTCTTCCCTCTCCCATCCTGTTTCGGCATAGCCTTCTGCCTGTTGAATATTGTCTGGTGGAAGCTGTTGGATTGATTCTCTAGGTCTCATCAGTCTACAGTATAACGGAATTACCGTGTTACCAGCATAAGAAAAATCACTGAATGGCGGTAACGTCAAACTTAAAGCATGGTGATTAGTTTACTGTCCTAAGTGGAGTGCCTGCTTGATTGTTGAATGTGCCAGAAGGCAGCCTGGAACTCCAAGACTGCTTATCTGCATTTTCAAGTTTGTCCTCTCTGAGGAGAGGAAGTTACTTTCTAAGAGCTCCAAAGCTGTTGGGTTTACTGAGGTGTCACTGTGCCTTCAACCTGTACTTTACAAACTGCACTTAACTTTTTCATTATTGAAGGTGTCAGGTTAGTGTTAGAGGAACTTTAAAGTTCTAATATAAATATTATTTTATTTGGGGAATATTATGCATTTGCAAGAGGTGGAAATTCCCTGTAGGCAAAGTCCCCTCTATCAGTGGTAAACACATCAGGAAATCCCACTGACCAGTACAGCCACGACTTTCCTCCCTGTTTAGGAATTAGGATTTAGAATTATCATTTTTTCTTATTTTATATTTATCTGTTTTGTGCTGTTAGATTGCAGACCCAGCATATTATCTCCTGGTATTTTGAAACTATTTTTTTTCCTCTCATGTGTATGCTAGGGGATTGTCTGTTGTTGTTGCTATTAATATTATTCTCAGTTGCAAGTGACAGAAACGCTAACCAATGTAAGCATAAAATGTTTGTGTCTTGAGATTTTATTTATTTTTAAGATTTGTGTGTGTCTGTTTATTTGCATGTGCAGGCAGATACTGTGGGGGCCAGAAGGGGCATCAGAGTTCCTGGAGCTGGAGTTACAGGCAGTTGTGAGAAACCTTTAGAGTGCCAGGAACGAAACTTGGGTTCACTGCAAGATCAGCAAAGGCTCTTAACCACGGAGCGGTCTCTTAGCCCCGGACGGGTGCGTTTTAAAAATGCAGTGTCTCAGAATTCCTTACTGGCCAGGGATTCAGCTGTGTGTGTTGAGGGCTTCCCGGCTATGAAGCCTTTCCTGGTGAAGTCAAGACGGTGCTGGCTGCTAAGGCTGCCAGCCTGAGTTGGTTCCCTGTCCTGCCTGGTGGAAGAAGCAAACTCACTCCTTCAAGGTGTCCTCTGACCTCCACAGGCTCCAGTGTGTGTTCTCTACAGTTGAAAATAGGATACTCAGAAAGAAATACGTACGTCTGCGTCTCAGACCAGCTCTTGCCCACTAGTGAGGGAGCTGGCTCTGATGCCCACCCCTGGAACCCTCCACTGTGGCCCTTGCTGTGGGATTATTAGGGGAATGCGGCTTCCAGAATCCCCGGCCTTCCTCAAAGCCAGAAGCCAGATTTGGTTCCTTGGCTTCAGGGAAGCCCTGTGGGTCAGGCTGTGAATGAGCTGGGCCTCCAGGGATGGGGTAGAAATGAGGAACACTTGGGTGGGGGGGGTGCCAAAAGGTGTCCCCTCTGTGAAGATTATCATCGTTGTTGTTGTTATTTTGCTTTAAAAACTAAGGCTGGAAGCAGTTGTTGCCACAAACCTAAGTCCACTCAGAAACAACTTTGGATTCATGTGCCTTTGTCTGGATAAGTGAGAGTTAGTATTTATTCAGGGAAGCCTGGGTCTACATCTCTAAATGACCCTTACAGACATAGTTTTTCCCTCTTAAGAGTTACAAAGTACAATACCTTTATAAAGGTATTAACTGTATAATAATAGTTTTTGAAAACTTAGTCTTTAAGTCTTGATGTTTTCCGTGAAGATCTGTTTTAAAAGATGGTATCTGGGGTCTGCAAGGCAGCTCAGCTGATAGAGACGCCAGCCACCAAACCCCATGGCCTGCCTGGAAACCCACAGTGGAAGGAGGGGACCAGCTCCTGCAAGTTGCCCTCTGCCTGCCACTCTGTGTCACCCATGTGCTTGTGCATGCACACACACACACACACACACACACACACACACACGTCTAATAATTAAAAAAAAAAAAACTTTAGAACTACTGGGACCATTTACATTTTTTTTTTTTAAATTATCATCATCTTTTGAAAGAGGATTATCTCCCTGAATCTGGAGCTGGCTAGACTGGCTGGCCAGTGAATCCCAGGGATTCTCTTGTCTGTCTCCAGGTCACTGGGGTTACAGGTGTGTACTGTCCTGCCCAGCCCCCCCCCCTCTCTTTCTAACTTGGGTGTTGGGGGTTCAGACTTGGATCCTTATGCACATGTAAGTAAGTGGTTAATGGATGGAGCCATCTGTCCACCTCTCCCAACCCTACTGCCTCTTTTCCTTATTGAGCAGACTTTCACCTTATAGCTCAGGCCTTAACTCGTAGCATTCCTCCTGCCTCAGCCTCCCGAGTATGAGCCACCATACTTGGCTTCTCAGCACCATGTCATGTGCCCACACAATGTCAAAAGAGAGTTATTGAACACACAGGGCAGCTGGATTTCCTGTCATTGTTATTATTCTGTAGGTCAAAAACATCTTTAATTTATTTTTCTTTTTTGAAACAGGATTTTACGTAGCCCAGGCCGGCCTCAAACTCGCTATGTAGCCAAGGATGACTTCAAACTCCTGATCCCTTTCCCTCCCAAGTGTGCCACGTTACCTGGCTTTCACAGTTGGATTTTCAAAAATAATTTTTTTTTTACACATGCTTTCTATAAATGACTCATAAATGTATTTGGTGGTTTCTATAGAAATAAATACTTGCAAAGAGACACTTTGCGTTCTCTGGCCTGGAAGAAGATCCTGTGGAATTTGGATTTGTCATCTTCAAAGCATTCGGTGTGGGACACAGTAAGCAGGCTGGGTTCCGTTTCACGAGGCTACAAAGACTATTTTATTATGGACACCGCCCCTGTGGTGCTCCGTGCCGCTGAGATTTGGTTCTTGCTCCCCCCCCCCATTTGGAAAGCTCAGCTCTTTCAGAAAAAACCCAGCTGCCTTGGGTTGGGGTTTACGACAGTCCCGATCTGCTGCAGCATGCTGGCGTCCAGGATGTGTTGGGAGTAGCCTGTGCAGGATCTCGTGTCTGTTTTCCTTTAGGACTGGAGAGAGACTGTGCAGGCATGTCGGGCAGCGCTGCTAGCAGCCTAGAGCAAAAAGCAAGGGCTCGTTGTAGCTGTATTCATGTAATTAATTAATGCAGTTAACGTCACATGCAATTGCGGGTGGCTTTCCATCAAAACCCAGGCGGGATTCCTGGGCTGTTCCTGATGCATTGCCTTGGTTCTGGCTGAGTACAGCAGATGTGGTGGTCCAGGCGCCTCCCATTCCCTTCTGGCCACGCCCATTCTCCTCTCCCTTCACCTACTAGCGGCCAGCCTTCCCTTCTCAGGTTTCCTCTTCTGCTCTTGCCTTCGTGGTTCTTATATAGTCTCCCTTTCTTGTGTCTACCCAGGGACACAGGTGCTCCAGTCCCTCCTTCCCCAGCCTTTCCATGTTTGCTGAGATGTAGTATATAGTCCACCCCTTTAAAGCATATGGCTTTAATTTTATTATTAATTTTTATTATGATGAAGTATATGTCGCCTAAATTTTACCATTTTAATTTTTGAAATTGTGGTGAAATACATATAAAAATTTACCATCTTACCCTGCCCATCTCTAGCTGTTCTGTTTCTCAGCATGCAGATCTCTTGAACTCACAGAGCTCCTCCTGCCTCTGCCTCTGCCTCTGCCTCTGCCTCTGCCTCTGCCTCTGCCTCTGCCTCTGCCTCTGCCTCTGCCTCTGCCTCTGCCTCTGCCTCTGCCTCTGCCTCCTGCCTCCTGCCTCTGCCTCCTGCCTCCTGCCTCTGCCTCCTTGGTGCTGGGATTAAAGCCGTGTGTCACCACTGTGACTGCAGAGCTCACTGGCATTGCGTCCACCTACAACAGTTGCTCCTGCCTCCCCAGGACTCCCTTTCTTTTGTTGTTCTGCAATTAACTAAAACCTGCCTTCAAATCCTCCCTGGCACCCATCGTTTTACTTTCTGTCTCTATGAGGTTGATTGCTGTAAGAGCTTCGCAAAAGTAGACTGTCATGGTATTTGCCCTTGTGCAACTGGCTTGTTTCACTCAAGGTTTGCTCTTGAGGGATCCTGTGTGTGTCAGGATGGTCCCCCCCCCCTTTAAAGGCTGACTAATATTCCATTGTATACAGCTGACATTTTGTATATCCATTTATCCACAGACACTGGTGGGTTCCCCTTTTGGCTTTTGTGGATAACAATGCATGGGACATTGTACAGTGTGTATTCTAGCTCCTGCTTTCAGTATCTTTCGGGGTGTAGGCCTGGTTGGAATTGTCCCTCCAAGTTTGCTGTGAGTCTGTGTCAGTTGAGTAGAATCGGTTAAGTCATTGAATTCCCAGCTAGAGGAGCAGTAGATTAATTTATTCATTCATTAACTGATTTCAGAGCCCTATATGAGAACTTTCCCCTGCTCCTTATCTGCTGAGGAAGTCACGGCTGAGTTAGTGTGTTGGTTTGTGAACCAGTTGGAGTCTCTCGAGATAGTAAACAGAGGAGACATTGGGGGGACCGACCGTCTCTCTCCTTCTCTTTGGGTCGCTGGTGTTAAAAGTGGCTCGTAGTGAAAGGCAAGCTTAGATGCAAGGCATTTTGATTGTCTTCCATCTCCTCTCCGGCCTCAGCTGCTTCAGCCAACAGGAGGCATCTTTGATAGCTCTTGCCTGTGGTGATACTGGGTAGTTAAGGATCTCCCGGCAGAGCAGAGAGAACATGAGACGCGAGTGAGGTAAGCTGAGAGCAAGTGTCATTGAACCCCCCTGCCTGGGACAAAACTCCAGCGATAAGAGAGTGAGCTGCGATCTCACGCTGTCAACCCAACATACACAAACCCTGGTGTAAGAGTTATCCAGTTAGGAATTTAATTGTGTTCTGTGGGCTTGTGTGGTTTCTCACATGATTCTATAAACATTGGTGTCCTTTCTGCTGTCATGAATTCAGTGACTGCCTGGTTTTGAGGGTGTACTGAGATTTGGGGTGAAGCTATCTTGCCCAAAGAGCTGCAAAGGACAGTAGGGCCACCTCTCAAATTTTCAGCCAGGCCAAGAATCATCCCACCTCTAGGGTCTGAGAGAATGGAGGGTGACTTTTCTAGTTATGAATCCTATAGACAGAGGCCTCTTTCTAGGTAAGACCACTGTTTGTGGTTTGGCAGACATTGGGGTTCACAAAAGTTCATAAAAGGCCAGAATCATCCCATGAACTCGATTTGAGAGCAAGCCATACCCTTTGAGATATGACTGGACATCACAGGGTCTTTCTCTGTGGAAAGAGAAGCTACAGACGGATCTATCTGACCTTACTTCCTGACTTGATTCTTGTGTTAGCCATACAGTCTTGGAGATGCATTCAGGCAATCTTACTCCTATGGGTTTGTTTGTTTTGTTTTTAACTGAAGAATTAATCTTGTATTAAAAGTTGTCTGATATTTTCTTGGGAGCCAGGGCTGGGAGGTGGTGTGGGGGTGGGGTGGAGGGCGTTCTGCTTGCTCTCCTCTGTAGTAACTTGTGTTTCTGTTATCTGATGGGCTCAGGCTCCATGTTGTACTATTGATAGGGACCAGGTAACAATCTGAGGTTTCTTAGTTACAGTAACTGATCTTCATTCCAGGCCATGGCAGGAAGCAGAATGCCCCAGGGGTACCTGGAACCCTACTTTTCGTGTCTGTATTCCTTTGTGTGCGTGTCTGAGCCCCAGGGGCTTCCCTTGTCTCAGAAAGTTCTCACTTGTTTGCCTTACATATAAGACCAGGTGCTTTCTTGTAACATACCAAGAATATCTTGGAAAATAGTGTTAATAGTTTAACACAGTTGCATTTAATGGTCTTTTACAATGAAAGGCAAAGGTTTCTTGGGTAAAAGCTTAGGATAAACACACTGTCTTTCTTTGAGAGGGGGTGGTCAGAGTGCAGGAATGATGAAACAGATGGGCGTAGGTGATGGGAATACGTCGTGTGTTGACGTCAGTTCTTAAGGAACCCAAGGAGGCGAGGAGTAGAGTTATGGAGGGCATGGGTGGTATGCTGGCCACGCTACCATGAGCCTTTCATATGTTACTCCATGCTCAGGCAGTGAGTGATGGCTCACGCCCAGGGATCCTCTGCCAAACAAATGTGCTGCCACTAGGAGGTTTCCACTCCAATCCTCGCCGCACATTGGCTACCTCTGTGGGTCCCTCTGCCGGTTGTGGAGTTGTGTTTGTGTTTGTGTTTGTCATCCTTACATCCTTAGGGTATTCGAAGCCCCTATTAAGTTTGCTGGTGGTTAGTTTCTGTCAACTTTTAACAAATATAGATGTACCTGAGAAGAGGGAACTTCACTTGAGGAGTTGTCTTCATCAGATTGGCCTGTGGACACGTCTGTGGAGCATTTTCTTGGTCGGTGATTGATGTAACAGGGCCCAGCCCACTGTGGGCAGGTGGTCCTGGTTGGTATAAGAAAGCAGGGGGAGCAAGCCACGGAGAGCCAGCCGGTAAGCGGCATCCCTTCAGGGTTCCTGCCTCTGCTCCTGCCCTGACTTCCTCAGTGATGGGCTGTGATAGCCAGGTAAACACTTCCCTCCTCAGCAGAGAATCCAGCTAGGATAGCCACCAAGAAGAACGCTCGCGCCTGGCACTGATGACTTTAGGTCCTTTGGGATATTTTGAGTCTTGAAGCAGCAGTGGTTCTTGGCTGAGTATCAGTTTGGCTTTTGTTGTTCCTTCGATTTTGTCTCCATTTTCAAGAGGCCAGCTCACTTCTCTTTCCTGTGAGGTGTTTCCTAAGGTTCTTGTGTGGGCAGTTTGTTATGAGGAAACTTAAACAGACTCTCCGCACCACCCTTGCCTTTTAGTCATTGTCCACCTCCAAACTGGAAATGTAGCGTTGGCGTTCTGAGGGGGCTGGCCTGAGCAGCTGCAGTCCCTGCGTGTGTGGGCAGAAGGACCAACAAGGTTGGCGGTGTGGCGAACTCAGCCATTTCTGCTTTCTTTGATTTGCTTGGGGCGTTTCTGTGTCCACTGGCGAACAACTCGTCAAAGCGCTCTGCTGGCTTGAACTTGGCAAGGTTGAAAGTCTTTCTGCTGGGCAGTGCTTTCTGTAGGACTCACGTTCTGTGAGAAGGTTGAGCAGAGGTGAGGCCGAATAGGGATGGAAAGTCCTTGGGAACTTGGTCTCTGTCCCCACATGAAGGTGACTTGGATGGACACTGTGTGTGAACGTGAGTTTGTGCCGCATCACAGTGAGGAGTGACAAGCTCTGGACACTGCATGTTCCAGCAAAGAGCGTAGACGTTGGTGGACTGAGGTGATGGGTCAGGGTAAGGGAATTGGCTGCCCGACTGACTCACATGGTGGAAGACTCACATCGCTGACTCCCGTGGGTTGTCCCCTGACCTCACCTTACCAGCCATGGAGGTCACAGCAAACACACATATACACAATATAATAAATCAAAAATGAAAGTGTTGGGCCTTGGTATATGGCCTGTCCTCCTAGAATGAGTGAGGTTTCCTTCAGAGATGGTCAAGATCCCCATCACTTCAGGTGACGGGGGAGAAGGAGAAGTCTCACTGAAGGTGGTGGATCTCAGGTCCCTCCCTCCCTCCGCCCTCCCTCCGCCCTCCCTCCCTCCCTCCGTCCATCCCTGTATGTGTGTATGGTCCCCTGTGCTGGAGTTACAGGCACTTGTGAGGGTTTTGGGAATGGAACCTCAGCCCCCCTGGGTGAGCAGCAAGTGCTCATCAACACCAAGCCCTCTCTGCACCCCTCCCCAGCTTTGCTCCTGAAGTTGAGCCCATTAGGCCCAGCTGCCAGCAGCTGTCTGAGAAGTTTTGACCTTTGCTTTTAAGACTTCAGCAACCGGGAGGCCACCTGTGAGAAGTGGGCTGTCCTTTTGTGGCTGCAGTGCTGCAGGGGAGGCTGGGATGTGTGGTTGCAACTGCAGCATGCGGGGTGCTAATTACTCCTCACTGAATTAATGGGAGAAAACGTGACACACACTGTTTGCAGTTGCTTCAGGTTCCTGGCCTCTCAGAGATTTCTGCTGGCAGATTACTACAGGGAGAACAGGTCTTGTCTGTGTCCTACAGACCCGGATTAGTAGAATGGATTATAGACATTTGATTATCATGAAAACATGAGAGTGCTAATTTTTTTATATTAGCATATGCGTGTGAACTCGAAGATGCTAGAGGTTAATGTCAGTTTTCTTTTTATAATTGTTTCTACCTTATATATTAAGGCAGAGTCTCTCTGAGTCCAGAGCTCCTTGAGTCTGGCCACCCTGTATTGAATTCCCCGTCTCCACTTCTGGGGGCTGAGCTATCCAGGGCTGTCCAGTGTTTATGTGGGCTCTGAGGATCCCAACTCCAGTCTTCACATTTGTTCTGTGAGTGCTCCCTGACGGCCATGCCCTTGGCTCTGGAAGCGCCTGCAGGGTTTTGCTCTAGGACATACTAAGCTGCATGTTCCATGTGTCTGCCACATTTTGACTTGTTTGGACTTGCCCTGGTTGACAGTTTTTAGAATATCCAACACGTAAGCAGGTGTCATGTTGCTTCTGCCACCACCTCCTTCTTTGACGAGGTCTCACTGTGTGGCCTTGCCTGTCCTATACCAGGCTGGCCAGCAATTCACTGAGATCTGCCGGCCTCTGCCTGCTGAGTTCTGGGGTTAAAGGAGTGCGCTGACATAGCTGGCTCAGCTTACATTTTATATCCTAAGCCTGTCCTCTATAAACACAAAAATGCCATAGGTGCGTTAGTGTGGTGTACGTACACATATGTATAAATATGGTCCCCAAAATACATTCGTGTGTGTATATACATAGTATACTCATGTTTAAAGACCTGAGTTCAGTATATACAAACATACGTGTATACGTATTTAAAGGTTTTATTTTTACTTCTAATTATGTGTATATGTGTGTCTTTTGGTATTAGCATGGAAGTGCAGTGAGTTGGAGTTAGAAGTATCTGTAAGCTGCCCCCATGTAGGTGCTGGGAACTGAACTCCGGTCCTTTGCAAGAGCAATAGGCTGTCTTACTTTTTGAAAGGATCTCACTCTATGTAGAGCAGGCTGGCCTCACACTCTCAGATTCATTTGCCTCTGCCTTCTGAGTGCTGGAATTAAAGGCATGCACCACCACACTTGGCCACAGTGTGCATTCTTAACTGCCAAGCCATCTTTCTAGCCCCAACAAAGCATAACCTGAAGGTATTCACTTTCTTTCTGTTTTCAGCTATACCATTTGTCAGCGCCTCTGGAGTATCAAGTTGTGTTTCAGGACTCTTAATTTCACTGACAATTTTACCCGAAAGGGAAGGAAATCAAGGGAAATGACCAGTGATGGAAACATAAAGGTGCAAGCATATTGCTTTTAAGCCTACAACGAGAACTGCAGGGAACTAAAAGTCGAGGTATCACGAGGATAGAGGGTTGGCTTGAGCTGGTTCATCTACCGAAGCAGAAACTTGATCAGAAGTGTTCGGAAATGGCAAAACTAGTGAGGGTGCGTGTGTCTAGCAGAGGCTCCAGACTCATCAAAAAAGTCCTTTCCTCTAGAGCAGGTCTGTTCTGAGCAGTGAGCTGGCCCACACCTGCTCTCCATCAAAGCACTCTCATTGTCTGTGTGCTTTTTAGTTAAATGCATATATTATGTTGGTAGATACGAATGTTTGCTCGATTCATACTTATTATTGTGGGGTGGGGCTTTTTAAAACAAAACAAAACAAAACAAAAACGTATTATTTTATTTGTATTGGTGTTTTGCCTGCATGCATGTCTGTGTGAGGGTGTTGGATCCTGGAGTAACAGACAGTTGTGAGCCGCCATGTAGGTGCTGGGAATTGAACCCAGGTCTCTGGAAGAGCAGTCAGTACTCTTAACTTCTGAGCCATCTCTCCAGTCCTGTGATGGGACATTTTATGGTGGACTTTTCCTTGGAAAATCCAAGATTTTCTTTTCTTTTCTAAGATTTTCAAAAACATGCCCAGTGTTGCAGGTTGTAGGTTCAATGTACACATAAAAGTTAAGGATCAGATATTTCTGCTGATACCATTGGAGAGCCGAGGGTTGTATCACAAATTGGATATAAGGATAAAATTATAAAAAAAAAAAGATAGATACCTATATCTGAGCAAGTACTTGAAACAAAGCAGAGTTTGGGACTTGTGAATATTTCATATTTAGGACCCTCCCCATCTGCTAAGCAGGGACTTTTCCTCTCAGGCACACCTCCTGGGAGCTGGGCAAGTTCTATGGGATGTTGGCTGCTGAAAGAAGTCCCGGAAATTTGGCAACCTTTAATTGCTGCTTTCCGTGGTGTAGTTGAGAGTCTTAGCACACTGGGTGTGAACTCCTTCCTCCACTGGAAAACCTCAAAACCAGTAAATGACTTCCTGTGTTAATCTCGACCAGCCAGCAGCTGAGCCAAGATGTAGCCTTTGCTTCTGAGAGGCACTGTGGTCCTGAGGGTCAGGTTTTCCTTACAGATGGGCTGTAGGCCAGGAGAACCTGTTGATAGTCTCCATCTCGAGAGTCAGGAATGCCTGGCAAGAGAAATCGCTCAGCTGGCTTCTGTCTGGTGCTTTTGGCTGAGCCTGCGGTGGCCCTGTATTAGGTCACGGCTCCTGCCTTACCTATTTTTGCTTTAGGTGTTCCCTGGTTGTCAGTGATAGAGACATTGATGTTCTAAAACCAGATGATAAACACACTGAGGCGTCTCATAGTGTCTTGAAATATGCATGGATGGAGTGGCCCAGTCCAGCTGATCTGTGCTCGTCAACAGTCACTGTGTTGTACGGGTCTCTTGGACTTGCTTCCTATCTAAGTGAAATTTTGTATTTTGTATCTTGTAGCCAACATCTCCCCTGCCAGCAGCTAACCACCCTTCCACTTTCCTTCAGGAAGTCCATAATTTTCTTAGAATCTATATACAAGTGATAATTAAATAATGTTTGCCCCCTGTCTGGCAATCTCATATTATTATCAGAATATCGCAGTGTCCCTACCCATGGTTTCATCCGTGCTGTTACTGCAAATGCCAAGATTTTTTTGCTTTTGTTTTTGAGTTTCAGTAGTATTCATTTGTGTGTCCCTACTATTTCTGCGAATAAGGCTGCCATGAACATGAGCTATTGTGATGGCTGCTGGAATGAGAAATGTTCCCCAGTCTCCTGCATTTGAATTCTTGGTCCAGTTGGTGGGTGCTGTTTGGGTAGATTTAGGAGGTGTGGCCTTGCTGGAGGAACTCTGTCCCTGGAAGTGGGCTTTGACATTTCAAACCCAGTTCTCCCTCACTGGTGCTTCCTGCTTTTTAGGTGCTGGTTGTGACCTGTCAGCTTCCAGTTCCTGCCACCAGGCTTGCTTGCCCCCGCATTTCCCAATGTGACAGACTTGTATACCTCTGGAACCATAAGCCAAATAAGACCTTTCTTGTCGTCTTAGGTTGCCTTGGTGGGTGTTTTATCACAGTGGTAGAGGAATATGGCAGATACATAGCGACTTCTTTTGAAATACATTTGGTAGTAGGGCTGCGGGATCATGTGGTAGTTGTAGCAGAAAACAATGCCTTTTGAACAGGACCTTGCTTTTGCCAGTCTTGAACTCAGGGTCCTCCTTCCTCAGCCTAGGAGTGGGATTACAGAGGTGAAGCACTGTTCCTTGTTTCCCTATATTTTTTTTTGAAGGTCAAATTGCTTTTCATACTGGCAGTATTAATTTGAATTCCCCTCTCTCTATATCTGCATAGTTACCAGGTATCTAGTGAAGAAGGTTTATCTACTTGGGTGCTATTATGGCCTGTGTGTTACCAACCTGTGTCCTCAGTTAAGCTAAGCAGCTGCCCTTCTTCAATAAGACAATTAAAACGTCTAGACAGGGATTTATTCAGTGTGCCCACACTGTGACAGGGATGTGTGTGGGTATTTATGCACTGGGAGTGTGGTACAGTTCTCTGCTTTTGGTCTTCCGGGGATGAATGTCCTAACTTCTGAGGATCCTGGTTAGGCAGGGCTCGTGAGTGGCCTCTGTATTATTTGGGAGGAATACTAGCTCTTACCTCCAGTCCATTATTAGCTGTCTTTTAAGTTAGTCGTTTGCTTTTTGTTCTAAGTTTTTGCATTTTCAAGTTTATTTTTTGGTGGTTAAATTGATGCCTTTATAAAATGCTAGTGAACAGTTGGTCTGTAACTGCTGTAATGAAAGCAGTAGGAAACAAGTGTTTTAAAAACCTCCCCTTAGTCCTTCTCTTTTGCCTCCCTTGTCCCCTAGCCTCTTCCTTCCTTCCTTCTCTTCCTAGGCCCCCTCCCTACTCTCTTCTCCCTCCCACCTCTCCCTCCCTACAAGGGTCTCAGGTAGCTTATGCTGGCCTTGAACTTGGCTTTTACAATTGTGACCTTGAACACCTGATCCTCCTGTTTGGGGATTACAGACGTAAAACCACGAAGGGCCAGGAAGCAAGGTTGGTTTTCCAGTTAACATTGTGTGGTGGTCCTAAGTGGTTTGAGCCCAGCTGAGGATGGTAGCCAGTTGGGGTAGCATTTGTGGTTGCCAGGCAACCAGATGTCTCAGCTATGGGAGGCATCACTTACTGATGGCCTACTGTGAATCAGACATGAACCAGATCAGCTGGCAGGATGGCCTGCAGGCTTCTTGGTTTGGTGATGCCAGGAGAGTTGAGTGAGCAACACTGGCTGATGGCCACTCTTGGCGTCATCGTCGTGTGTGAGATCTGTTGGTTTATTAGAACTTAGAGCTGGCCCTGACTTTCCAGTGGTAAAGGTGAGCAAGGCTGCATGAGTGGTGGAACGGGCTTTGTGACTAGTAAACCGTGCCTGTGCCTCCCTGAGCTATTATTGTTGGTAGACAATGGTTTATGGCCATTGTAATCTGTCCTGTAAGTTAAGAATCACAATTGGATTACATGGTAATTAAATGTAAGTGGTAAGTGAGTTGCCTCACTTCGTTCATCCAGCCAACATTTATTGGAGGCCTCTGGCACCAGGTGGTGTGTGAGGTGCTCATCAAAGCCTGAGGGGAAGGATGGTCACACTGGTCTTGTCTTGGCTATAATAATGGCGTATGTAGAAGGCAATGGGGCAAGGACAACTAACAGGGAGTCATGAAGGGCTTCAAAGGAGAGGGCAGGAGGGAGGGGCTGCCTGGGAGGGTCTGTGGCTGGGTGATTCACGGAGAAGGAACCAGTCTCCTCCTATAGCATCACTCTATTGAGCCTCGTAATCCCCATGACCTGGTTTTTTGCTTCCCTTCCTTGTCCCTGGTGTTGGGAAAGGTTATAGGCATTCAGAGTAGCTACACTGTTTTCTTGAGACAGGATCTTATGTGGTCCAGCCTTGTCTGGAATTTGTTATGTAGCCCAGGCTGGGTTTGAGCTTTTGATCCTCTCTGCATACCTGCTTTGAGTGCTGAGATTTCAGGTGCACCACTTTAATGTCTTGTTTTTTCTTTGGGTCCCATTGGTAGACCTGGCTCTCTGCCTCCCCTTTCTCCTCCCTGCCTTATGCCCTTTGCTCCTGGGCTCCGCATGCTAAAAGACGAAAAGCCAGAGGGGTTCACATCCCAGAGTGTGAGACTGGGGAAATAGCACAGGGTGCCCTGTCTGTAGGTGGGGGGAGAGGGCTTGCCTGGGACGGAAGAAGCCCTCTAGTGGATAGATGATGTGGCTGTAGCCTCCGTGGGCCCCAGCATCTGCCACTTCGCTGCCAGCGCTGGCTATCTTCAGGACAGTATAAGGAAATTTTCCCTCCAAGGCAAGAACAACACCTATGATAATAACATCCCCATTTTCTTCCCTTTGCCTAAAGAAGTGGTGAGGTGACTATAGGAGGAGGTTCAAGGGTTTTGCACTGAATCAAGGGACCAGAGCACAAGCTTGGCTGGGCAGTGCAGGCATGAGGTGCACGGGGGACGATGTCACTGACGTCTGAGACCAGTGAAGGAAGGGGTCTCCTGGAAAGTGAGGACTGTCAGGTGGTGTCTCATGCCCAGCCAATGAGTCTTGGGTAGAAGACCCAGAAGGCCGCGGTTCTCAGGACATCCATGAGGAACAGCTTCCAGGTTGAAATTTCACGGGGTCACGTGAAGGCAGCTAAATGGCTATAAATAAGCTCAGGTTGGCCATTTTTGATGATCGACAGTGCGAAGCTGGGCGTCTGATGTCGGTGCTCACTTGAGCTACCTGTCTCAGTTGGCAGTGAAGAGATACCTAGGCCCTTAATCTATCTTTAGCCCGTTTAAACAGGAACACATCTCTTTCTTTTTATAGGTGAAGATGTAAATGCTTGGGGAGTAGGGACTCATTTTGAGAATGTATTTCAGTCACGTTTAAAAATATTTCCCAGTTCCTTCCTCTTTTGATGGGGTCACTGCCCCCACTCCTGCACCACATGTCCAAGGAAAAGGATATGACGAGAGGCAGTAACACAAGCTTTAGTGGATAGTCCAGGTTTAAGATTGCATGAAAGAAAATGTCACTAGCTGTCCTAAGCTCGGTTATTACCTCCTAAGAGTGCCTTGTTTCTGTTGGTATCGGGGCCATCTTCACAGACACTCAAGTCCAGTGAGGCTCATGGTTTCCATTTAGTAGTCTGGCAGGAATGGGGAGTCTGCAACGCTGGAAGGTAAAGGAGGAATGTTGTCATTGGACTGCATCTTTGTTGATGGATTGGAAAAAGACACCACTTGCAGGAGTCTCAGGAAACGCCACCACACCTCATATTGGCTGATCTCCAGTGAGTTAGTCCTTGGGGCTTTCATAGGATGGAGACAATACTGACTTACAACCTCATAGAATTACTGGCTAAAATAGATGGCAGAGGTTGGCGTGTTGTAGTCTTAAGCCAAGGATGCTCCTAAAGCTGGGGGAGGCCAGGGGGGTTCTCTTCTCGAGTTCACAGAGGGATCATTGTCCTGCTGATTTTAGACTCCAGGCCTATGACAGAATGAATGTTTTATGGGATGGTGAGATGGCTCACTGGGTCTGAGTTGTAGTGAGAGATCCACTCATCCTAACCTGTGGTGCTGACCACGCCTGTTTGGCGTGCTATTGTATTGTATTGTTAATGCCAGTAAGGCTACTACTGTTTACCATGGCCTCAGGGTAATATGCCTCCTGTTTGCATCTCTGTGGACCTAAGCATCTGGATAGGCCCTCACCTAGGCGGAGGTGAGAGGTGTGTGAGTAACTTGTGAGGACGGAAGGTTAGCAGTTAGGGGTGAGTGACCAGAACAGAGGAGAACAAGGAGAGAAATGGTTCCCTCGTGGTATTGGCAGGATGGTTAAGAATCAGCAGAAAAGATGGCTAATAAAGAAATGACTCTAGTTCTACATCTTGGAACTCAGAGCTCTCTGAAGATGACAAGATGCCTGTGTTTGGTCTTTATGGCTGCTGGGTTGCTAGGAGCTTCCAGGTCCACACACCCCCACTCAGGCAGAACCGCATGGATTAAGGCTGAGACACGCTGGGTCACGACACATAAGTGAGAAGGGTGGTATTTGGTCTGGGGTCCGGGACAGGCTCGCTCTCTCTTGGTTCCATTCGGGTCACGGAGAGTAGCCTGGGTGTGGATCCTTGGAACTGGAACTTGTGGGTCATCGGTTTCTCATGTGACTTCTCCCCAAATAAAATTAACCTATATTTAATGAAGTCCCGTGTATCTTAATTTGTGTGTCTACACTGGTGTCAGGAGTGGGATTCAAACCCACACCGCCTTAATCCGCACGTCTACACTGAGTTTTACCCTGTGGTGGGAGAAGAAAACTGCTTATTAGCTTTTGGATCTCCACATGTGTGCCCCTCCTCCAGTAAATAAACATAATGAAAATGTATTTTTATTGCTTTGAGCCATCAAGTTTGGAAACAAATACAAGGGTCAGTGTGATTAAGACTGGAAATTTTGTAGGGTGAGAATTTTCTAGAGGATTTCAGTAGTAGCCTGTAGTTGATTCATAGGTCATCCCCTCCGTGTCAGACTTGGGGCCACAGTGGGATGACCTCATCACCCATCCTGTACAGCAAGAGCCACTATTTTGAGACAAGGTCATGTCCATGAATTCTGGGTGTTAGGAAATGGCACGGTGCTCCCCTTGGGGAAAGAGGCCTTCAGAGCAGTGGTTCTCAACCGCCCTAACGCCGCAGTACTTCAATACAGTTCCTCATGTTGTGCTGACCCCCAGCCATAAAAATATTTTCATTGCTACTTCATAACTGTCATTTTCTGCTGTTATGAATCATAATGTAAATATCTCATATGTGACCCCTTTGAAAAGGTCATTGGAACCTGCAAAGGGGTCGCAGCCCACAGGCTGAGAGCCACTGCTTTAGACAATGGCGTTCTTTCTTACCTTGTAGTGATTAAAAGATACCAAGGGGAGAAGAGAATGATGGCAACACCTTCATTGCAGCATTTGGGAGGCAGAGGCAGAGGCAGAGGCAGGCAGATTGCTAGTTTGAGATCAGTCTGGACTACAGTGAGAGACTTACCTTGAAACAAAACAACAGCAAAACCTAGACCCACAAAACAAACAGAAAAACAAAGACAACTTGGGACTGGAGAGATGGCTCAGAGGTTAAGAGCACTGGCTGCTCTTCCCAAGGACCTCGGGCCAATTCCTAGTACCTGCATTCTCACAATGATCTCTCACTCCAGCTTCTGCGAATCTGATTTTCCCTTCTGGCCTCCTTGGGTACCAGACACACGGGGTTCACAGGCATGCATGCAGGTGAGACACTCACACACACAGTTAAAAAGGAAACAGCACCTGTTTTTCTTGCAGAGAGACCCATGTTTGGGTCTCAGCACCCAAGTGGCAGCTCAGACCCTCCATAACCCCTGTCCCACAGTATCCAGCCTTCTTCTAATCTCCATGGCGCACACACCCATACATGCAGGCAAAACACTCACACACATAAAATCATAAGTGAAAACCTGTAAACAGTAAAGAGCCAAGTTGGGGTGTTATAAAGAGTAGGGGTTGAGGTGCATCTTCTTCCATCACGGGAGCAGAACACGCCCTATTTCTGCCTGCTCTCCTGTGTGCCTCCTCTGTTCCTTTTGGAGGTGCTCGGGCCACACATGTAGAGCCCCCTCTACTCCATGGGGCTCACTTTGTTAACTGATGACTCAGACATCAGTGGATAAAGGGTCCTGCAGGGTCCACCCTGGGCATTAATAAAATGCTAGCACCCAGAAAATCAACTCTGAGCTTTTGTGGGGGCTACCAAACCATCCTCCGTCTCGTTTGCCTGGAGGGATAAAGGCATTTGTTGCTATCCTAGAGAAGATAGTCTCACTTAGCTAGCCCTCCTTTAGGCGTCCTGGGTGAGGCAGGAGCCAGGACACACTGGGTTCCGGCTGTGTCCCTCTCTCCCTACTTCTGGTCCTTGACTCTGTCTCCTCTTCCTCCTTTACAGCAGAGTTTGGAAGTGTTTGGGGAGGGACTGCCCGAATTCTGTGGGATCTTGAATGGTTTGTGCTGTTACCAAGTCTCTGGTATAATATTTAGATTGAATTTTGAAGAGGAGTGCTTTAGTCACATAATCTGTCTTTGTTACCTTTCTGTTGGCTGTGAAGAAACCAAGGCCAAAGCCACTTATAGGAGAATGAGTTTATAGGGGGCTTAAAGTTCCAGAGGGTTAGAAGCTAGGCCCCTCATGGCAGAGAGCATGACAGCAGATAGAGACATGGTGCTGGAGAAGTGGTGAGACCTTACGTCCCAGTCCACAGGCGAGGAGGAGTGAGGGAAGGAAAGCTAACCGAGAATAGAATGGGTTTTGGAAACCTCAAAGCCCACCTGCAATAACACATCTCTAGCAAGGCCACACCCTTCCGGTCCTTCCCAAACAGTTCCACCAACTGGGACCAAGCAATCAAACCTATGAACCAATGAAGGCCCTTTTCATTCAAACCACCAAACATCCACGTGCACAATTTCCTAAAATGTGTGCATTTCTGATGGGTTATTCTCAGTTTCTCAGAAAACCAATACCAAGGTATTTTTTTTTTTAATTTTCCACTCAAACCTGAACAATATGGGTAGATTATTTTTTGTTCTTTTGGGTGTTAAGGAGGTTGTAGGGAGTGGGTCTTGCTATGTAGCCCAGGCTGGGCCTTGTCCTTCCAGTGCTGGAATTACAGATATATGTCATTTTATGAGCCCAGCTATGGTTATTTCTGACCATAGCCTAATTTGGGTTGCTATATAATACTGGAGGCTGAGAACTTCAACTTCTATTTATTTTTTAATGACATGTATGTGTGTCACAGTTGCAGTGGCCAGAAGTCTAAGATGAAACAAAGTACCTGTAGATCCTGTGTCTGGTGATGGCTGACTTCCTGGTTACAGTTGGCACCTACCATGGTAGCTTCACATGGTGGAACAGGGGAGTGGGGTAGAAAGGGTTGGGGAGGTACTAGAACACACACATGTATGTGAGAACATGAACATTTCTCTCTTTTCTTGGGGTAGGATTTCATGCCTATCTTTGTCTGTTTTTATTGGGGGGGGTATAGGATCTTATGTTGCCCGGGATGACCTTGAACTCCTGATCCTCCTGCCTCTCCTAAATGCTGGGGTTATAGGCCAACATTATAGAACATTTGGCCTTGTTCTTACAAGACTTGTGCCACTAATCCAGGCACAAGAGCTCTATCTTCGCGACCTAGTCACCATCCAAATCCTTGATCCAAGTACCATGACATTGGGGGTTAGGGTTCATACATGATTGTTGTTAGACTTTACAATTGTGGAGCAGCCCTATGCTAGAGGTGGACGCTGCTGTGTGGAAGTCTTAAGTGTTCCATGTCAGAAGGAAGTGTGCCAGGAACTGCTCAAGTCAGGGCTTCCTGACTCTGAAACTTCTGCAGAGTTTGAGCATCTCAGTATCAAGAAATTTAAAAGTCCCCAAGGGTGGTCCAGCGGCATCTGGCCATCAAAGTAGAGTGGCGTTCAGTGCCATGAAAGTCTTGTAATGGGGAAGGCTGCGTGCAGGGGAGATTTGAGTCTGTTGCCAAGAATGGGCTCACATTTATTGCTCAGTAGAAACCTTCTCTACTTGATGAAGACTTAGCAGAGATGAGTGATTTGTCTGTGCTACTGGCCACAGCACACTTGGTGAACAAATATAGTAAACCCCAGGGCATCATTGTGCAGAGAGCCGACTCCACTTTGTTATCACCTCAACTCAACTAAAATGTTACGTGTAGGATTTCCCACTGCTTTTTCTCCTTTGTAATACTTTCCCAACATTTTAGTTTGATGATAGTTAAAAAAAAAACAAAAAACACTTTTAAGTGTTAAGAAATGAAAAATATTTTCTTCTTGGCATGAGTCATGGCTGCCAATAATGTCATTTAGCACCAACAAAATAACAGGGTCTTTTGTGTGAACCGACAGTATAAGGACTTTAAAGACATCTTTCTTATATTGGAGAGTTTGACGTTATTACTATATGTATAAAGTAATATTGCTAACTCAAGGAAGTAATTAGTTTACTGGATCTATATCCCAAATGCATGCTGTTTTTATATGTGAAAATGAATCTGTGAAAGATGTTTCCTGGGCTGGAAAGACAGTGGGTAAAGGTGGTTGGTGCTAACCCTGATGACTCAAGTTCAATCTCCATGATCCTTACAAACAAGAAGAGAGAAGTGATTTCTGCCATTTGGCCTCTGACTGCCATACATATGTCATATATACTTCCTGGTGAAAAAAAGTGAAATTATTTTCCTGAAAGCCTTTCCCTGTCCTGGACATGTAGTAAGATGCAATATTGCAGATTTTAATTTGGGAACTCTCAAGAAAAGTGAGAGTAAACGCAGGAGACGAAACCACTAAACCACTCCTTTTGTTTTGTAACCATTCAGAGAATGATCTAGAACAGTAATCAATGCCATGCTGCAGTGTGCACCATGTTCAAGACGTTTCCTGGCCTTGTGAGATGCTCAGTGAACCTGAAGAGCTTGGGTTAGCCTGCTGATGCACAGTGCTTTCTCTGTGAACTTGGTCTTCCTTAGTCTCTCTCCACATGAAAACCCGTGGGCTCAGGCTGTAAATGTGTTTTTCTGTGTGAGGGACCCCAGGTGGCACATGGGAAGACCAAAGCCATCTAGTTTTTCAAGAGACATGGTGTGAAATGTGAGTTTCTCTTCCCTTTTCAGAAGCCAGTTTGATACGGAGTTAGAAGTAGTGTAAAAGCAGTGTTTTCAGCTTAACAAAATTAAGGTGAGAATATCTAGGGTTGAACAGATTCAGGGTGACAAGTGTGTATTAGCCTGGGGGTCTGTTGTGTGAAAATGTTCCCATGATGGTCGTTCCCCACTAGGTAGCGATACGGAGAACAACTGACATCCTCGTGCTACACACATTTCAAATGTACAACCTAGTTTAACACCTACATATGTAAAACCCCGTCACATGCAAAGTAATGAGCATGTCCGAAACCCCAGCCCAAGTGTCCCCCAGGCTCCCCCCTCATCCCTAAGGAATCTCAGGTCTACTTTCTGTTACTGTGAGTTTTTATGAACATGAAATTACCTAGTATGAATTATGGTATTTTTGTCTTGTTTCTTTAATGATTCTCAGACTTAGCCGTGTTGTTGTATTTATCCTATAGTTCACTTCCTGTTATTGGTGAATCCATCATTTATTGGTCATGATTCCAGTTTTTGGTTATTTAGAGATAAAATTGTTTACGAATAATTATAGATAAAATTTTGTACAGATATGTACAATAATTGGTGCTGCCAGCCATCTCTTCTGCCTGCACCTTGTTTGCCATGTTTTTGGTGTCTTTCTGAAGTGGTCTCTTTGCTGAGTTCCCACTGTGTTTAGAGAAAAAGGGAAACAGGAGGGAGCAAGTTTAGGGTGCATTTATTTTTAACCAGTTACAGTGGCTTCACTCCTAACTCCTGGGAGCTTCGTCAGCTACGATCTCTCCTTCTGCCCCTCTCTACTGTCCTTATGTGTGAGATACTGAACTTGTATGGCCTTTGTCATTGGTTTCCGGGGCTGCGATTTGGCTACGGGTGAGAGAGATGATGGATGCTCTGAGCTGTTGTTTACCTTATCCTGAGGATCTTCCATCAATCCACTAGATGGAGCACCCTGAATGTACTTCCTGATTAGAGGACGGGAGAAGAGAGTCCCTGCTTCTGAGCTATATTGAGGACCCTTGAAGTTGGCTAGGCATTCGCTGTGTTGCCCCCTCTACTAATATAAAGTGTCCCTTTGACTTAGCATGTTAAATGTAGAAGCTTGCAGGGGGCCTGATTCTAATCTGGATGTTGTGGCTACACGACTGCACACCCTAGTGCAGACAGAAGCTCAGTGATACCCGGCCATGTCATTGAACCTTGCTGCCCATGGTTATACTATGCAATGGATGAGGTGTACTTTATACAAACCACAGGGGTATTGGTCTTCTGTGCCATCCCTTCAGGACAGTATACATGGACAATGGCACAGTAGGCCCTGTTCACAACCAGAGAAAATTGCTGTCCCAGCCAGTGCCTATAAAGTGGAGAACCCATGACATTGCAGGAACAGAGGGCACTGGGTACTGTTGCCTGGCTGCCATTTCTGGTCTCTGTTGCACATAAGTACTCCTGGGACAGGAGTTTCATTTCCCCGTATCCTACCTGAGGGCAACATGGCTATGGGAGGATTTCTTTACATACTGGGCTTGGTTATCCTTTCTGGAGGAGCTGGAATGGCATCATCTAATCTTTGATCTCAGACTTTTTGTTTTAGAACCAAAAATGACCCTTACTATCACTAGGGTTACCTGGATGGGATGCTCTGCAAGGAACAGGAGATACGGTGTAGACATTTCTCGATTTTTAGCTCAGCCACCGGGTAGGAAAGCAGCAGTGTGCACTTAGACCTGTTATATGTTCAGCTACAGCAAACATCCTATATCATGTTTTTACCTTTTGTATCAAAGAGTGATGACTTTAGCAGTTATGATCACGTTTGCTCCTCGGAGCCAATGGCTTTTTACACTATTGCCGTCTGCTACTAAACCTTTAACGACATGAAATACAAGCTTTCATTTTTACGTAGTTTCAATCTTTCTGTGGGAAAATTCTATATGTGCATTGGTGTTTTTACTTGCATGTGTGTCTCTGTGAAGGTGTTGGAACTCCTGGAGTTGCAATTACAGACAGTGGTGAGCTTCCATGTGGGTGCTGGGTGGGAATGGGACTCAGGTCCTCTGGAAGAGCAGCCAGTGCTCTTCACCTCTGAGCCATCTCTCCAGTCGCTAGATGCTAATTTTTAACTAAGGAGACATAAGCTAAGTTGAAGACTTTGTAACATAGGTTGACACACTTGGGTTACCCAGAGTAGAAGAGTTTAGTATCTGAAGACAGACTTTTCAGAAATCCTGTTGGGTTATGAAGATTTTGGTATTTGCAGTGAAAAAGCAACAGGCCATCAAACCCCTTTGATTTATAGCACACACTTTAGCTATTTGTAGCACTTCCATCTCTATTGAGAAAAGAGGCTGCTTTATCTTTTGCGAGTAGAAGAAAGATTTAAGGGGTTTCCTATCTGAATGGATTTTAGAATCTGTTTAATAGCACCTAATCTCATTGGTGTGGCCTCCACCGAATCCACTTAGCCTTCTTCCTGGTGCCTTCTAGCCAGTGGCCCACACTGGTGTCTCCCATGAATTACAAGAAGGAAATGCATTAATATCAAGACATTTCTTTGGTCCATAATGAGTTTGATCAATCTCTATTATGAAATTCGGTAGCATGTCTTCCCAGAAATGGCCTTGATTTTGTTTATTTTCAGAAGTTGGAGAGATCTGCCTTTGAGTTTACTGTGGTTCTCGTTAGGAGCCAGACTGATCCTCAGCTTCCGTGTTGTGTTCTGAGGAGAGCACGAAGCAGCCCCCTGTGGCAGGCAGATGCTGGCCTTGGCTGTGCACGGACCACTGTTGCTGTCTTAGAATGCTCCTAGGATCCTGGGATAAGAGGAGCTGTGTCTGAACTCTTGCTCAGCAGTGTCATTTGATGTCCCTTTGGTCCTGCTCTTTAGACCTCCCAGCTAGTAGAAAGAGCTCAGCTTTTGGCCACCAATCAGAAGGCAGCTCTATTTTAAGGAACTAATGTAACTAAATAAACAACTGCAATTTCAAAATATTTTCCTTCAGAATCTTACATGTGTAAGTGCTTCATAATCTTTCGTCATTGTGGTTAGTGAGATTCGATGTGACAGGTCAGAAAGAGCGGACACTCAGGAAGCCAAGAGCTCTCATTAACACCCCACATGTAAGCTGTGTGACTTCGGTCAAGTTTGTTTTCTTCTCTGCTCGTGGCTCTTGCCATCAGACAGCAGTAAGTGACCTGTATCTCCAGGCTTAGTGTTGAAATGGTGCCTCCTCTTAGCTTTACTTTTTCCTTTCCTACATAGTTATATACTAGGGTGTTAAGAAAATAGCTTTAAATTATAAAATTACCAAAATAACTTTAAAAACAGAAGGCAGGGGAATGTTTATTGTATATCCAAGCTAGTAATACTCTTTTTTGGAGATTTTTTTTACATGGATTTTTGGGATGTCTTTTCAAAATATGAGTACATTGGACTTTTGGTTAAATTTTAGTTCCTTTCCTTTTAAACTCACTGTGGTAAGTCTAGATTCTTTACATCATAAGAAACAGGCAAAAGAACCCAAGATGGAGTCGTTCATTTATAAAACGTATTTCTCGTCTTTGAATGGCTATATCTGCCAGGGGTCTCTTTTACATTGGGGTAGTTCTCTACCATATCCAAGCTTGTTTCCAGTGATGTGTGTGATGTGTGCGATGTGTTTGATGCTAGCGGTCAGTCAGGCTTTGCTGTTTTTGTGACATAGTATCTTCACCTCTCAAGACATGTTCCTGAGGAAACAGGAATTGTCTTCTGTGAGAGACAGAATTCTCTCAGCTTCATAAGGTTTTCTTTCTGGCTAGTGCTGGAGCTGTCTATTCTGAAGCAATCAAAACGTCTTTCTTTCTACATGTACATTTCTCTAATACCTCATGCGAAACTTTGGGCTGGGAATGGAAGCCATCCGCTTTACTGTGATGGTTTGTGTCCCGAGGCCCACTACGTTTAGCACATGTAATTCTCAGTATAAACAGACACAAGGACATTGTGTTTCTTATTTCATTTGATTTTGACAAGACCTAGAGTATTATTTCACCATGATAGCAAAGTGTATGTTTAAATCCTGACATTCATTCTAGAATTTTAAATGTATGATTCATTGAATTTTTGTAAATTTGCAGATCTCTGCAGTCATCACCATGACCCAATTTTAAAACACGTCTATTATTCTCAAAAGACGAGTCTCCCCATTAGCAGCTAATCTCGGTTACCACCCCAGCTCCAGTCAGCTCCCAATCTGCCTTCTGCCTCTACAGATTCCTTTTCTGAACGTTCATATCGATGGCGGTTTTTCACACATGACCTTTGTCTATCAGCTGCCTCACGATTTTGCTGCCCCACCTGTCATTATTATCTCACTTTTTATTGCCAAGTAGTATTGCGTTCAGTTCTCCCCATAAACACGTTTACGTATGAGCTCTCTGCTGGCTGGACATGTGTAGTCTTTCTGCCTTTCGCTATCCTGCATAGTGCTGTGGGTGTCATATGAGCCTACTTATGGACTTGTGTTTTCACTTGTCCCAAGTCAGCACCGAAGGGTTGAGTTCCTGGGTCTTCTGGCAGCTGTTTTGAACTTTCTCAAAGTGGATCCAGCAGCAGTGTGCACGTGTTCCAGTGGCTATAAATCCTTTGAAATGCTCAGTTTGGCAATCTTTCATTTTTTTTAAAGCATTTCTTTGGTGTGTGTATGTATATATGGGTTTGTAAAGGTCATAGGACAACTTCCAGGAATCAGTCTTCTTCCAGTGTGGGTTCTGGGGATTGAACTCGAGTCTTCTGGGTTTGTGTGTCGATTTGGCCAGTCTTAAAATTTTGTGTGTCCTGATAGGCTTGTGGTGAGATACCATTATAATTTTGATTTGCATTTTCCTAATGTCTGATGTTGTCTATCTTTTCATGTGCTTTATCAGTCATACTTTGTGTTCCCTGGGGATCCATCTTTTAAAAAACCATGTTTATAACCTAGGATAGTAAACTATGCTGTTTCAAAGAAAAGTTGCTAAATGGAAAGGTAAAAAGCATTAAGATACCCGAGCGGTGGGTTGAGGAAGCACCTCCTGGCACAGCTCAGGGTGCACACATGAGACCTCATTGTTAACCCATTGACACTCGAAGCAGAGGTCCCAGAAACTCACACCTAGATTTGGGTGTCAGGTGGCTGTGTGAGGCTGGTTGTGCTAAGAGCTGCAGACCTACAAATCTGCTTCAGCTACTACACAGAATGGAACAGCCATACCCTGGGTAAAGACATGTTTTGGGGGTGACTCTGGGAGATCAAGGCCAGCAAAACTACAAGGAATTTCCCAGAGGACCAACTGGTGAAATACAAGTATGGGTTAGCATCCACAAACTAAGTTTAGAGGGTGTGGCCAGAGCTGAGACAATCGATCCTCACCAGTCTTCCTCTACTGTGAATTGTCAGTATTTTGACCCATCCTTCTAAATAGACCGGCTCTTTCACATAACAGAAAACATTTGTGTCAGCCCTGACAGAATGCAAATGTCTTTCCTAGGGAGTGAAGATGTTCTCGACAACTCCTCCTAACACAGGGTCATCTGCCCTGGCACAGTGTCACCACTTATGGTATGTGGCTCTTCGGGAGAGAGAGAGACCTATTATCCATTTCTTGGCTTTGTTAATTAATCTTTGAGTTTCGGTTTCACAAAGTCTATATTGTAGAGTTCAGTATCCAAGGAGCTTACATAAAATAATACAAAAGTATCCTGGTGTTTTATTGCTGTGAAGAGAGACACCATGACCGTGACGACTCATAAAGGAAAGCATTTAGTTGGGTCTGACTTACATTTTCAGAGGTTTAGTCCATTGTCATTGTGGTGGGGAGCAGGGTGGCCTGCAGGCAGCTGTGGTGCTAGAGAAGCAGCTGAGATTTCTACATCCTGATCCACAGGCAGCAGGAAGAGAGACACACTGGGCCTGGGTTGAGCATCTGAGACCTCAGAGCCCACCCGCTATGACACACTTCCTCCACACCTATTCCAACACGAGGTCACACCTTCTAATTCTTCTCAAGTGAAGCTAATTCCTGATGACTAAGCATTGAAATAAGTGAGCCCGTGGGGGCCATTCTTATTCAAACCACCACAAAGAGAAGTCAGGTGCACACTTCTTACCTCACTGACAGACGTGGGCGCAGAGCTCTCCACCATGTATTAGGCATTTGTACCCTTCATGTTTTCCATGTCCCAGCTGGGCCTCCCCCCCATGAAGATTCTTATTTGATAGTCTTCTGAAGGTCTGAATTCTCAGGTTTGCTGGCAGCAGTTCCCAGCTACCTTGTTGAGTCTCGGAAACGGGAGGAAGGAAGGCACAGCCTGTCGATGCTTGGGAGGTAGCACCCCACCTTACTCTTACTCCAGATGGCAGTGTAGACTTGAGTCCCAAATGAACACGGGACTGTCCCACCTTTACTTCATTGAAAACGTCGTTTCTCTTTGATTAACGTTCTTCCAACGCCAGAACGTCTACATAGATAAGAAGCAGGGGTTCTGTTGAGTGGGTGCCTACAGCAATGGAGAGCATTCCCACCAGAGTCTTTGAGTTTGGGGAGACAGCAAATACATCGATACCGCATCATGTGAGAGAGAACTCTTCCAGAACGTTCTCCCCCACACCATCATTGTATCCTGTTACTGCCTCCTGAGCCACTGATTGCAGATGCCGTGTCCCCTTACCAATAATTGGTGCGTGGCATGGGTTTTAAATCTCAGCCCACAAATGGTCCCGAGAACAGTTTATTCATCTGTGATCATCACTCCTTGCGTCCTTCTGGTGAACTATGATAAACTCAAGTGCTTGAAATGTCACCTAGTTGTGTTGCACATGTTATAAAGGTAAGTATTTTTAACACGCACTTGCTATGTCCTAACTGAACAGCGCATTTCTTGAGGAGATCCATGGTTGACAGTGTTTTAAAAGTTCCTGCTATAAAGAGCCCCTTGAACTTGCGCGTCACTCATCACCAACCCCAGATGCATTAGCCACGGTTGGCTTCTTGTCTTATTCCACGTGGTATCAGTGTTGGCCACACCCCTTCAATGGATCTGAGCAGGAGGATGGGTTTCTTTGGAAATCATTGTGCCTTGGAGGTGTCAAGTGATGGCCACCACAGAGGGTATCACCAGTAGGCCTTAGCTCTTTGTGGAAACGAGGTAACTCAATTCTGAACTCAGGACCTGACATGTAGCTGGACTCGGTTCCTGTGTGCTACTCTGGTACACAGAGATGGATCCAGTGTCTCACTTTTATTGATGTTTCCTTAACGTTAATAAAATTTACATTTCCTTCACTGGTCAGATGATGAGCCCTAAACATAGCCAGTTTTCTGACTTGAGTAATTTCTTTAAAAATCTTTCCATCCCTCTGACTTTTTCTCCAAACAGTATTTTTGTCTTGGATCCGGAGAGCTTTGTGGTTAAAGCCAAGGTGAATATCTTGTGGGAAGACATCTGTAAAAGAAATTTCTTTGAACAAACTGGGCCCTGGCTTCGCCTTCCACAATGAGCGAGCCAGAGTCACCGACCTCACAGAAGGGGTTTCTGTAGATGTTAAGGACAGTAGCTTTAACTGGCCCTTGATCAGGAAACCACCCTGCTGGTTTTTTTTTTTTTTTTTCCTGCCCTGTCTTTTCTCACAGGTACAGCCAGCATCAGGAGTGCTTAGGGCATCTGCCGTGTTAGAAGGTGTGCAGGGCATCCTTCAGAGCAGTGCGTCTTTGTGACTGTGTGTCCTGACCTGCCGTGTTCTGATGTGTTTTGTTGTGCCTGATGTGATATGTCCTGATGGCGTGTCCTGACGTGTCCGGATCTGATCCCTCCTACCGTAACTCATTTAGAGAGCACACTGGGTTTTGACAATATTTATGCTTTTATATCCCTCACTGTAGTTAGGTTTGGGACATTTTTGTTTCCCTTCCTCCCCCAGTGAAACTGTGAACTTCTTGGCTATTACCCCCTAGCTTAGCTCTAGGCTAACCACTCATTTACTTTCTTCTCAACATTGCCTCCTCCCCACCCCACACAGGGTTTCCCTGTGTTTCTCTGACTGTCCTGGCACTCACTTTATAGACCAGGCTGGCCTCAAACTCAGAGATCCACCTGCCTCTGCCTCCAGAGTGCTGGGATTAAAGGTGTGTGTCACCAACTCCCCGCTCCTCAGAAAAATTTTAAAGGGACTCACTTTACATGTCTATGTGAATTTACGTGCACATGTGTTTGCCTGAAGAGGCAAACTATGGAGTCTCATCTTTTAGAATTAAAGTGACAGACAGGACGTGTGAGCCACTGGGGGTAGATGCTCCGTTCACAACTGAGCAGCAAACGCTCTTAACCACTGACTTGCCTCCAGCCCCCCAGTCCTTTCGTATGGGTGTGCTGTTGTGGACAGTGAACTGATGAAATGTGTGTCCTCCATGACCGGCTTTCATTTCTTTTCATGGCTGAGGAACATCCCATTTTTGTACCGCATTTTGTTTGTCTGGTCACCAGTGAATGGACTTTAGGGTTACTGAGAACAGCCATGTTGAAGATTTTGTGTGGAGTGTAACTAGGAGCGGCCTTTACTGGACCATATGGTAACTCTATTTAGAGAACTGCCATATTGGTTCTGAAGACATTGTGCTGTTTCTCATTTCCATCCTCGGTCTGTGCAAAGCTCCAGGCCTCTTCACGTCTCCAGCAATACTTATGGTAGTTCTTCTTAGAGTTTAGCTGCCAGTTGGTGCTGAAGTAACATCTCACTGTGGCCTTGAGTTACATTTCCCCCAGTGACTTTTCACCTGCTTATTGGCTATCTCTTTTTGGTCCTTTCTGTTTATAATTGTCTTAGAAGGCGTTATCTGTAATCTGTCGTATTCTTTTGCCGTGGGTGGTTTTGCTAAAATTATTCTACTTCTTCTCTGGCCTAGTTATAGTCACTTATGTATCAGGGAATGTTTGAGTGAACTCATGGTAAAAAACAAACAAAACATCCCCCCTCAAACCATGGTTTTTCAGCTAGTTTATATATAAATTCCCTTAAGAGGTAGAGGCAAAAGAATCAAGAGTTCAGGACGAGCCTCAAACAGGATTACATGAAATTCTGTAATGAAAAACCAGGCGGGAGGGAGGAAGGAAGGGGTGGAGAAAGACAGGCAGACAGAGAGAATAGGAATTTTTAAAGCTCTGAAACTTTTTGTCTTTGTGAAAATAAAACTCTGAAGGAGTTAGAGAAATGGTCTTTTTTTTTTTTTTTTTTTTGAGGCAGTGTCTTTGCACTTAGTCCAGGCGTGCTTTGAGGTCCCTCTGCTTCAGGCTCTCAGTGGGCGCCATTTCACCCAGGAAGGATGAGGTGTTGAGTGTGCATTAGCAAAGCTACAGACAAGCCTAATTCTTTTTGACTTGATTACAAGCTCAGAGTGTGGTGTTTTTTTTTTTTTTTGTTTGTTTTTTGTTTTTTTTCTTTTGACTCTACTTTTAAAAAACAAAGGTTGCTTTGAAACAGTTTTTTTTTTTTTCTCCTAAGTTTCAGAGACATACTTGTGAAAGACCCCTGGAGGCTCAGGCCCCCAGGATCTTGGTCCAGGACAGCGAGACCCCAATCACTGGGCGGAGTCGAAAGCTTGATGCAAACAGCACGAGGCGTTATTATAGTTGTTTAACGAGCTAACCCCATGTTAGCTCGGGTCTTTCATCCAACCACCATGGCAGATGGCTAGGAAAGACACTGCAAAGCCATGACATAGAGATCTTATAGGGCAGCATAAGGGGAGTGTCTGGGGGTATGCACAGGCTCAGGGTTGGTGTGCCTCCAGGCTTGGAGGGTTTGCCCTGTGTTGATTGGCCAACTGGTTGTTATGGCCCATAGGCCCTCCCAGGGTGGTTGCTATGCTCTGTGTGTCATTGCTGTGTGCTTGTCCGTAAAGCACACCCAGAGCCATAAAGCATAGCACCACCAGCTAACTTCTGATTGGTTCCTTGCCACGAGGCAGGCATCTGACCTCCTAGCGACCAAGGCAAGGTCAGGCAAGCATGTGCTAGGCTGTTATGGCTGCTGAAATGGGGAGCTGGTCCCTTCACATGCTATCCTTCTTACTGCTTTTTTTTTTTTTAGGAATCTAATTGAAAACCCGAATAAGCTGCAATTTTTAAAAAAAAACTATTTCAGTATTTAAAAAATTTTGAAAGATTTACATATGTGTATGTGTGTTTTGCCTGCATGTATGTGTGTGTACTGGGTACCTGCCCCCATATCCACAGAGTGAAGAAGAAGGCATTGGGTCCTCTGGAATGGGGGTTTTGAGATGCTCGTGACGCACCATGTGGGTGCTGCAATTGAACCTGTGTCCTCCCAGAGCGCAGCCAGCGCCCTTAACCACTGAGCCACCTGTCTAGCCCTCATTCATAATGATGTTAAAGATAAAAGGAATGTTTTTAGCTTGGTTTGGGCTCACAGTCTTTTTCTTTTAATGAAAGTGGTCACATTGTTTCTTTGCAGAGACAGTGAAAGACTGAAGCCGGCCAGCTGCTAGAAAAGTAGCGGCAGTGTGTATGATCTGATTTTAGTCTGTGTTTCCCACATCACATGACTCTGTATGTGAGCCTGCACTGTTTGGTGGGTGATTGGCATCTGCTCACTTTGCTGCATCTTGCAGGTGACCCTACTCGGACACCCCTTGGGGGAGGGGGAGACAACAGGGAGCACCAAGGACTCAGGCACCCGGAGTCAGTGAGTAGCAGAGTGTGCTGCAGACTTGTTTATTAAGGAAGTTAGACCTGCCTTTATATCTCCTCCCAAGGTCCTATTGGCTCAGGCTGCTGACTCTGCTGCGTGTCCTTTCCTCATTGGTGTCTCTGGGTCAGCAGTCTCTGGGTGCTGAGGCAGGCCTGGTGGCTTGGCTCAGGGAGGAAGTGCCTGCTGTGCATGCAGATGCGAATGGGGGCTGGCCTGGGCATCTGGGGTAGGGCGACTGCGGCTTGGGGCTTGGGTAGGCTGGCGCAGTTTCTCCTACTTTGCGCAGTTCTGTGCTTTGTGGCAGCTTGACCTTTTCAGACATCTGGCAGAAGTAGAGCCCTTCAGAAAGGCCGGTGGAGGCCACGATGAGTCACAGGTGGCGGTGATGGCTTTATGCCCCTTGGAGGTTACTTTGCTTCCCTGGTTTTCATCTGGTCTCCCTTGCAGCTGGACATTTGGTGCTTCCTGCCTGGCTTCAGTCTTCTACGTGGTGTACCTCCCTCCTTGCTTCCCCCGGTGTTCAGAGAGGCGCTGAGGCCAACGAGTGAGCTCCTTTGGTAGCGTCTTGCAGTTGACACAGGGTCAGCATTTCTGGATTTATTGGTTTCTCTATAAAGATCTAAGCTCCCTCAGTAGCCATGAGTTTTGCTCTGAGACCTCTCGTAACAGTAATTGAAGTCTGGCTGCTCCCGGCATCTCCCAGAGCTGAGGGGTTAATGGATCCACAGAACTCGGTTGCCTCATTCTTTATAGCTCACACTGAAAGTGGCTGAAGCTGTCTGAGTCATAACTTGACTTCTCAGCGACCCCTTTTCTACGAGGATGCATGTTCAAAGGGTTGTTCCCAGGAGGCCAGGACCAAGGGGAAGTAGGGAATACATGCCACGAAGTTTGTCTCTCCAGCTCCTCTGCCCTTTACAAGGAGTGAGGCACCGTGGGACGGATGTCCGGAGAAGACTGGTTACCTTCCTGGGCTTTCCATTCTTCCACGAGACAGGAAAGCCCATTCAACTCTCTTTCCCTTGGTTTTCTTCAGGATCATCTTAGCCATACATTTCACTAATCAGCCCCTAGTTGGAGCAGAGGCGTGGAGGCTCCTTGTGTCTGGCTTATCTGGGTACAGTGTCCTCTGTTTTTGTTGGTGTCGGAGCCTCATCACAAGTATTCATTTTAAAATGATATCCATGTTGTTTAAAAGACAGGATTTGACAGAATTCCCCCTAGGCTTCCTCATCTCCAAGAGGTCTAGTGTGGGTTGAAGATAATTTCCGTTTGAAATATGTAAGCTTCAGTTTATGCTTTGAGATTTTTCCCTCAGATTCTTTCTAGATTTCCTAGGAGAGTAATAAGGGAATCTTCCAAGTAAATGAATTTGACTTTTAGAAGACATTTAAATTGAGACACTGGCAGGGAGAACGCTGCAGATGGGAGCGATGGCTCCAGATGATCAGCTTTGAGGGAGCTCTGGCTTGGGACATGCCTGCTGTGGGCCCTGGCTGCACTCGAGCACTTCTGTGGCCACCCAAGAGGCAGCAGAGCTCAGCCTGAACTGATAGTGCATAGAGCTTCTGGTGGCTTGTTGGTCGCAGAACCCCTTGCCCTGAGAAGCACCCAAAACATGTTCACCTCACCAGGGAAGATACAGCTGCATTAAGTCACAGAAAATCCTGTGCAGAACAAGAGGTGCCGGCTGTGCTTGCAAGAATTCTTGGTTGCATTCTCTCCTGTCCCCCCATTGGAGCCTGGCGAGTCTTCCATTTCAGTAGCAGCTTTCTTAGGACATAACCCGCCCAGAGAGTCACTCTGCAGTAACAGGACAAATGCCACGCCTAACCATACCCCACTTAGCACACAGAGTCCATCAAGAGGGTGACAAAAGGGACAGCAGCCTCACTGCAGGACAAGGCCTATGCCCAGGAATAGCCAAAATGGACCCTGTGTTTTTGTGTGTGTACCCTTTTCTGTTTTGTTTTTGTCTTAACTGTATTTTGTTGTTTGTTTGTTTACTTGACCTTTATTTCTTGTTTTCTTTCTTTCTTTATTTTATTTTTTGAGAGAGAGCAAGGGAGAGAAAGACCATGAGGTTGTGTGGCGAGGGAGGGAGGTGGGGAGGGTCTGGAGGAATGGGGGTGGGGAAAGAATGTCATCAGAATATACTCTATGTAAGAAATTTTTTAACTAAAACATTTTTAATGAGATTTTCTTGGGGGAAATAACAGGGGGGCTCCCAAGAGGGTCCTAGGGTAGGCAAAAGAGCAGGGAAAGGACACTGGCTTGGGATCTTTTGGTAGCCATCTGGGGTTTGAGGCGTCCTTAAGTTGTTTAACTTCTTACCAGTGTGTGTCAAGCATTCACCTGGCCCTTCCTGTCAGCTTGCCCAGATGGGACACGGAACAGAAATGGAGTTCAGACGCGCTTGCACTCGTGCAGAGGTCGTTCTTAGTGTCCTTTTGTTAGGATGGGTCACGTGTAGACAGTTTTTGTGTTAGTAACACTGTAGTTTGGGGACATTTCATTACTCCGGGTGACGTCAGCCACGTAGCAGTCGCCACAGAGTCCTGCTCCCCAGCCCCAGGTAGTTAAGTACTGGTCCAACTGTCTCCTCCTCCCTTCTATCGTGTAGCTCAGGGTGGTTCCACATTCATGATCCTCCTGCCTCAGCCTCCGAGGGCGAGTTGTACACTCAGCTGTGTTTTCTGTCTCTGTGGACTTGTTCATCTCGGCTGTTCCATTTAACTGGAATTATACTAGTGTCTTTCACTCAGCACAGTGTTTTCAGATCCATTCATGTGGCATGCCTTGGCACTTTGTTCCTTTTTGGGGTGTGTGTGCCTCGATGTTAATGTGTTTGCATATACACCCTGAATGTGTGCAGTCCCTGTGGAAACCAGAAGGGCAAAAGGACGTCAGATCCCCTGGAACTACAATTACGGATGGTTGTGAGCTGCCATGTAGGTGCTAGGAATTGAACCTGGGTTCTCTGGAAGAGCATCCAGTGTGCCTAACCACTGAGCACTCTCTGCAGCTCATCTACTGCAGGTTTCAATCAATTAATTAATTTTTTTGATATAGGCTCTTGCTATGTAACCTAGGCTGGCCTGGAACTCATTATGTAGCTTAGGGTGATCTCAGTCTCCAGATCTTCCTGAGTGCTGGGTTAATAGGTGTTCCTCATGCCTGACTATTATTAACACAGGGTTTAGAAGGAAATTCAATAGAACAAAATGTACCAACACCTTAAAACTTGCTTGCTTGTAATTTATAATCCACTGTAAAGTTCAACTGTAATCTTTATATTTCAAACATAACCTCTTACATCTTAAAGGGAGCTCTTGTTTCTGTACTTAGGCTATCTAAAACTGATGAAAATAATAAAACAAACTTGATAGACAATTTACATCACAATTTACATGTTCAGGGTTTGAGGGTCTTCAGTACTCAGTTTAGGTGTAGATGAATTTCCATGCTATTTTCCTGCCTGCACTGCAGTGTCTCACGAAGGCCTTGGTGAACACTCCCCCATGCTGAATGGTCATATTTCTGTATCGGTTATCGGTTAGCTTTGAATTCTATAGATGGAAGAGGTTGTCAGGAATATTGGACAGCTCTAAAAGAATGACTCTTGTTCTAGATGTGTGTTGTACACGGGAGGGTCTTCCCCACATGCAGGCAGGAGTCAACGTAGTATTATGTCAACCAAGAACTAACCTACTAGTCCCTCCTTACGAGTATTACGTGATAATACTGTAGTGTCATTGATTTGAGTCTGTGGTCTAAGGACCTGTATTAGTTGTGGATCAAAGATACTAATATTGATTGTGAATGAGACTGTTGAAGTAGCTGCCATTGCAGACTGTAGATTGCTGCTTTAGAGACACTCGGCCAGCCAGATGGAGCAACTCTCTGCCCATGCTCTCATTTGCATCTTTGAGTAAGCTGCATGAACTTGGTTAGCCCTCTCTAGTGAAGATCGGAGGTGGGCAGAGTCAGGATCACACAGCCATGCGTGTGTTCTCTTGAGCTTTGCTGCCAGCAGGCTGTTAGCTGTACGAGGAAAAGGTTGTTTGAAGTGTGCTTACACGTGTTTCCATAGCAGCAGGCATCTCAGCGTTTTCTCTCGGTTTTTAGATTGTCTTTTCCTCTTCCCTTGGCTTCTCTGTTTCCTCGTTGATGTAAGATTAAACAAGCAGAATATTTAGGTCAAGGAAAGAGATGTTTGCTAATAGAGATGCTAGGCGAAGCATTCTGGGAGAGTGATTTCTTACAGCACAGAATTCTTTGTGCCTCCCGCAGCAGCGGCATCTGCAGCAGGGTGGCTGTCTGGCACTGTCTCTTTTATTTTGGGCAGGTTCTGAGACTCAGAGCAATCCCAGGCAAATCCAAGGAGCCAGCACATTCCCACCAACCCCAGGTTAATCTTCTGCACATTTGTTCTCTGTATAGCAGTGAAGCGGCTTACTGGGAAAAAAAACCGATACTTTCACCGTCTTGGTCCATCTGAGGTGTGTCATCTTGCTTTTGCACCACCCACCCTTCCTGCTTTACATGGGGTGCCTGGATTTTTTTCTTTCCTTTTTTTTTTTTTGTCAGACTGTTGGGCAGGAACGGATTCTAGTGTGACAGCTTGGCAATTCCCTTCTGTTCGGTGCCGGTAACTGCTTGTCATGAAGATGGTACAGTGGGAGCCTGTGTCTGAAGAGCCAAGGAAGCTGATGTGGAGATGGAGTAGCAATTGCTAGAAATCTGAACGTCCACACCTTGGGGATGGGTTGCACTACCAGTGTGATTCTCTTCAAAGGCATCCGCACCGTTTTCGAGAGAAACTGTGCTTACATGTGTGCACAGCAAGGAGAGAGAAATGCCCTTGAATATACAGCATACAATTGGTCGAAAGAAGACTCGGAACTATTGATCTCTCCATGCCTGGTAAAACGCCGTCTCATTTAATTAACAAGTAGCTCCGTGCTGTTAAAAGAAAGCTAGCCTTTAGTTGCAAAGCAGCTCTTGTCTATTTCAGTATGCTTATGTGTGTACAGTCTGTGGAAGTGTTGCATATATTGTCTGTGTAAATGAGTAGCCAGTGATCTTAAGCTTAGCATTTGAAGCACCTATTTGTGTGTGTGAGGGTGTTATCTATGTGTTAATGAAGATAGGTGTTTTATTAGACTAGTTCTCTGAGGCAGCTTTGCAGGCTTCTGAGTGTAGACTGAGCAATGTATGTAGCAGAGTGCATATCGAGACATTCACATGCGACCCCCTTTCCCAGTGATGGTGAAATTATTCGGCATCTTTATTTCTCAGCCTTTTACCTGGCTTGTCTTGCTAATGGCTGTGGTCAGTCCTCTCTCATTCAGGGACTATAAAGGGCTCATGAAAAGAACACACTACTGGACACGAGGCAAATATTCATAGTGCTGTTTTCTTAAAACTCAACCCTACGGCTTATGGGTGAAGGAAGGGTCATGAGAAAAGCCGAGTTCTGTCCGTGCTTGAAGAGGCATCGAGTCACAGATGGGCGTGCCTCCGGTGACCTCTTCTTGCACAGCAAGCTGTGGGGAAGCACATACTGGCTGTCCTCTCCCTCAGATGCCTTGCCATTTCTCCTTCTGTTCCAACTGCACATTTGTCAAAATGAGTAGGGACAAGTATATGTGAGAATTTGTGTGTGAGCCTTGCTGGCATTTGCCCGGGAGGGCGAGGCACACGGAAAGGCAGGGGCTGCTTCAGCACCAGTGGAGAGGCTGCCGTTTGAGCCTGAGGAGGGGTGGTGGTGAACCGTATGCACCTTGGGATTGCATTTGCAGGAGCCCAGGGAGAGGACTTTTTTTTTTTTTTTTTTGTGGAGGGGCTTATGAGATCAGCACTCAGAAGACTGGGAAGGAAGAAGGGAGAGCGTCATACGAGCTGTCAGAGAGGTTTGGGAGTCAGTGTTATATTTGGTGCGGACTGTAAGTGGTGCTATAGTAACTGTTGAATATTTTAAGCGCTGCTGTATTTTGAGATACCCTTTGGAGAATAGCAGATTAGAAGGGACTAGCCCATTTCTGTGCTCTTCCTCACCGCCTACCTATAGCCAGCAAGCAGCCTGGGACTTAGATGGACTAGTCAAGGCAGTGCTCCCCCTCTGTGCTGCAGGCTTGTGCTCCTGTGGGCTGGATGGACTTGTCCTGGTTTATCCCACCTGCTTTTTCGTTTCCTTTGATTGCTGGCCCAGTGCATGCTCCCAACCCTGTCTGTGCTCCCAACCCTGTCTGTGCTCCCAACCCTGTCTGTGCTCCCAACCCTGTCTGTGCTCCCAACCCTGTCTGTGCTCCCAACCCTGTGAGTGCTCCCAACCCTGTGAGTGCTCCCAACCCTGTCTGTACTCCCAACCCCGTGAGTGCTCCCAACCCTGTCAGTGCTCCCAACCCTGTCAGTGCTCCCAACCCTGTCAGTGCTCCCAACCCTGTGAGTGCTCCCAACCCTGTGAGTGCTCCCAACCCTGTCAGTGCTCCCAACCCTGTCAGTGCTCCCAACCCCGTGAGTGCTCCCAACCCCGTGAGTGCTCCCAACCCTGTCTGTGCTCCTGCATTCTCCTTGCACCTGTCAGGCAGTCAGTCTTTGGAGAAGCTCAGGCTACCGTACCCCTCTGCTTAGGACCCTCCATTAGTCCAGCTCAAATGCAGAACCCACACAGGGGTCTCCACACTGGTACCGCCCACCACGGCACACTCCCCTGCTCCACTTGTTCCTGTTCCCCTTGTCCTTCTCATGGTTCACTCACGCTGACTGTTGAGGCTTCCTGGGACATTGCCGTCCAGGCCTTGTGTGGCTCTTGCCTGGATCCCCCAGGTCTTTGTTCAGATACTACTTCTTAGAGAGTCACCGTAAATGCCCAGTGTTAGCCCGCAGCACCCCAGCAAGCCCTGCCCATTGTCACCCCTTGGGTCACCGCCAGGTAAAGACGGCCTGACCTAATCTTCAGATCATATGGGTCCTTGTTAGGGTCCCCAGCTTTGGTGGGGAAGGTGTCTGCCTTATCTGTAGCCTTGGTGACGCCTCCAAGGTGTGACTCTGCCTGGTGACAGCTGACCTTGGAGTCCCGCTTTACCCCAGCCAATCAGTGCATGCCAAACCTCGCTGAGGGCGGGCGTATGCTGAAGTTTGTGTTGGGATAGTCTGAAGACTCGAGGGCCCCTAATCCTAGAGACTAGGTGTCCCCAGCATCTGCCTGTCAGCCAGAGAGCCTTGTGCCCGCACAGCCTCATTTTGGCCTCTGTGAAATTTCTTTTCTGGCCAAGTTTGGTGCTCTCCTCCAATCACCGTGAAGGTTATGCTCGCTGTAAGGATGATGATGACAAGTCTGAATTGCTCTGGGGACAATGAGAGGCAGTGTAGTGCATCAGTGTGACTCTAGAGAGATGGCTCAGAGGTTAACAGTGCTTGCTGCTCTTGCAGAGGACCAGAGTCTGGTTCTCAGCACCCATCTTGTGCTGCAACTCCAGCCCCAGGAGCCCTGAGATCCTCTTCTGGCCACCTTAAACATCCATGTGTGCATACATGTGCATAGACACACATACATATGTTAATAAAATGTGATTTTTTTTGGTTTATTTGCTTTTCGAGACAGGGTTTCTCTGTGTCTTTGGAGGCTGTCCTGGAACTAGATCTTGTAGACCAGGCTGGTCTAGAACTCACAGAGATCCACCTGCCTCTGCCTCCCGAGTGCTGGGATTAAAGGCGTGTGCCACCCAACGCCCAGCAATAAAACGTAAATTTTTAAGGAGTGTGATTTTGGAGCCAGTCTTCAGTTTTCAAAGCCCACATCCATGACTTATTAGCTGTGAGACTGTGGGCTGTCGGCGGTTTGCTTCACCTCCGCTCCTCATTCTCATCTGCTAAGCACAGACAAAATGGTACTTGCCACGGGGCTATGAAATGGGTGAGTTGTCCAAGGCTCTTAGGACACCGTCCGCGTCGTAGGTAAAGTGCTAACTGTAAGTGATTGCCTTGCAGCTGGGTGTTTCCTGTTGTTTGGTATCCTCTCCATGGCAAGCCCCGAAAGAAATCTCCTCTCCCCATATTCTGAGTGGTTGTGCTTTCCTGAGTGACGGCATAAGAGTGTGAGTGTGTGTGAGTGTATGTCAGTGTGTGTGAGTCTGTGTGTATGTGTGTATGATTGTGTCTGTGTGGGTGTGTGTATCTGTGTGAATGTATGAGTGTGTGTATTATGATTATATGTGTATGAGTGTGTGTATGAGTATGTGTGTATATGTATATGAGTGTGTATGAGTGTGTGAGTGTGTGTGTCTGTATGCATATGTGTGTGTCTGTGTGTTTATGTGTTTGTGTATGTATATCTGTGTGAATGAGTGTGTATGTGTGAATGTGTTTGTGTGTGTCTGTATGTGTATGTGTGTGTTTGTGTCTGTATGTGTATGTGTGTGTTTGTGTGTGTATATGTGAGTGTGCTTGTGTGTGTCTGTATGTGTATGTGTGAGTGTGTTTGTCTGTGTGTGTCCGTGTGTCCGTGTGTCCGTGTGTCCGTGTGTCCGTGTGTCCGTGTGTCCGTGTGTCCGTGTGTCCGTGTGTGTGTGTGTGTGTGTGTGTGTGTGTGTGTGTGTGTGTGTGTGTTGTTTTGAGACAGGGTCTCTCTGACTGTCCTGGAACTTGCTTTGTAAACCAGGCCAGTTTCTCACAGACCCGACTGCCTCTGCCTCCCGAGTGCCATTTTAAAGGCGTGTGCCACCATTTCAAGCTTTTGAGACAGGGTCTCACTATGGAGCTCTGGCTGGCCTGGAACTCTCTGTGTAGACCAGGCTGGCCTCAAAGTCACAGAGATCCACTTGCCTTTGCCTCCTCAGTGCTGGGATTAAAGGTGTGCACGACCACTCCTGGATGTTTTTTAAAACTTTTTTTATTGGGCTCAAGCTGATAGTTTCAAACTCCCGAGAGACCCCCGAACCTCACCACTGACAGGTGGAACTACCACAAGATTCTTAAATTGTTAAGTCTCACTTCTGATTTCCTGGTCGACATTTATGACAATATGCTTTGTTCCATCTGCTTATTTTGATCTTACTGTGTGGGTGAGTCACTTTGGAATAAGGCAACATGTAAAATAGCAAGCAGAGAACTATACAGCGATGAAAAAGCCTTTCTGTGATCATCATCAGGGAGGACTCAGTAGAGCACAGATGTCTTCAGCTTTGGAAGGTTGGAGGATAAGCACCCTCCCTAATGGAAGCTTCTGTTTATATTTAAACAACGAGGAATCAGTTGGAATCCATGGAGGATGGTACCCTGGTAAGTGTAGAGTGACTGAATTTCAAATATATTCCATTTAAATATGTATGTGTATATGCTCATGTGTGTGGCTGCACATGTGTGCTGGAGTGCCCGTGTGTATGTGTGTGTGTGTGTGTGTGTGTGTGTGTGTGTGTAGGCTAGCATGTGGAGACTTGAGAACAGCCTCGGTGCATTTCTTAGGCTCTGTCTACTTCGATGTTTGCTTTTTGGAGACAGGATCTCACACCAGTATATTTATATTTAAAACATGGTTCTTGGCATGAAACTGAGTTCTTCTGCTTCCAGCCGAGCCATCTTCCCAGGCTTCTCCCGTTTAAACGCTGACTGCCGAGTTTAGCACAGTTGATGCTGAAGATTGACTTGGGACAGATCTCATTCCTGAGTATGGGTTTTTCCTCAAGGATTTTTGCTTTACAAAGTAATTGAATGAATGAGTTCACTGCACTGGGGAGTTTGTCTTGATTGCTTGTTTGTGCTGGGTATGAAGCAGTGGTGGGGCTGCTCACATCCGACATGGCTGGGAGGCTAACGTGAGAGAAGCTGCACAGCTTCTCTCTGACCAAGAAGCCAGTCCGTCAAAACCTTCCACAGGAGTGAAGGCTTAAACTGAAGCAAAGCATCGTGAATTCTACTTTCCAGGACTGAGAAAGTCCCATTTCGCTCATGGCCAGCACAACCATATTTTACTTCCTCTCTGCAATTGTGGGAAGAGTTGAAAACCTCTTGCCTTATTCTGTGGTATATTCTGTTTCTTCTGATTAAAGCTGAGGAGAAAGAAGTTGTTCAGTTAGAACCATGACTGCCCCTGCACGCCAGGGAGCAATACAGAGGCAAACTGCTTACGGGCACAAAGGGAGAAGGAAATGACTGCTCTCAACTGCTGTTGGTGTGTGTGTGTGAGAGTGTATGAGTGTGTCTGTATGTATCAGTGTGAGTGTGTATGAGTGTGTGTCTGTGTGTGTATGTGTGTGTATATGAGTGAGTGTGTGTGTTTGTGTGTGTGAGTAGGTGTGTGTATATGAGTGAGTGTGTGTGTTTGTGTGTGTGTGCGCATACCTGTACTTTTCTGCACATGTGGCAGCCAGACGAAAACCTTGCTGTCATTCTCAAGAACACTGTACCCCTCATTTGAGACACGTTTTCTCATTGACCTAGAGGTCGCCAATAAGGCCAGACTGGCCAGTGAGTCCCATGCCCACCAGGTGCGCCTGCCATTTTTATTTGATTTCTGGGGTTTGAACTCAGTTCCTCCTTGAAGGCACTTTGCCGACTCAGCCATTGTCCTAGACCCTTGAATATCCTTTGTTATTAGCATTATTACTGTGTTATACCCCAGTATCTTACTGTGATCATGCAACTATTTATTAAAGTTTTTTTTTTCTAGTATAGAATTTTTGCTAAATATCCTCAGTGGGGATTTAGCCTTTCTTAGCATCTAGAATTTTCTCTGAGTACTTCAGCCTCCCCAGACTAAACGGTCTTTTGGAATTATTAAATAAAAAAAAAATAGTATTGGCAACGAAGTTCTTTAACTTGTTTACTAATTTAACAGCCATTCATTGACATTGGGCACTGTGCAAAGAGAAGGGAATTGAAGGAACCTATCTCTTTGGCCACTAAGAGCCACCAGTCTTGATATGTGTCTCTGTGTGTCCTTGGGATAGACATCCATGAGATGGCGGGTGGAGGGGGCAGGCAGAAGTTGTACATGCAAAATGGCAGTGTGTTCACGAGCTTGAGGATTTGGGGAAAGTGAAGGCTGAGTTTTGATTGTTCTGCTGTTCTTTCATAATGCCCGCCCTGCTCCATCTGCTGGGAGGAGTCTGTGGCTTTCATCTATGGGGACACCATTGCTTCAGTGATTCTTGGTGCCAGCCTCAGTCACAGACCCTGGCAGTGGAATAGTTTGTTTTCCATGTTCCTTTAGTGGCCTTCCTCACACTGTCCTCTGTTTAGATCTCAGCAGTGAGCCAGGCTGATGTTTTCAAGGAGCAGGATGCCATGATCTGTAGTGGCTGCTTCTTGGGAGGGCAGCAGCCCAGGGGACCTACTGCAGAGGAGGAAGGGACCTGTCTCCAAGGTCTCATCAGCATCCACCATTTTATAACAGTGGGAATCGTTTATTTTAACATTTATTAAGCTATAAACAGGCAATAAACAGTGGGAATTGAGCAGCCTTATAACCATTGTACAGAGAAAACCATTGGTTTAAATATCTCAAGGCGAAATATTTGAGACTGCCATCCATGTGTATAGACCATAGATATGCTTATAAAAATACATTTGTAGTAATCTATTATTTACTAAAGCTTGACTGAGGATTCAGAAAAGCAAAGTCAGATACAAGCCTTAGAAGCACACACACACACACACACACACACAGACACACACACACACACACACACACACACACACACCTTTGATCCCAGTATCCAGAAGCTAGGAGGTGGTGGTACACACACCTTTAATACTGCGACTCAGGATTAAGAGATGGACTGGTCTCTCTGAGTCCAAGGCCACCCAGATCTACATTAAGAGTGAATCAGTCCTAAAGAGAATTATAGCTCACACCTTTAATCCCAACATTAGGGAGGTATATAAGACAGAAGCAAGGTCTCAGAGAGGCATTTATTCTCTAGACACGCTGAGGAGAGGTTACAGTCTGAGGCTTGGTGAGAGCTTGTGGAGACAGATCAGCCCTTTCAGCCTGAGGTAGAGTGAGAGCTGTGACTGGCTGCTTTGCTTTTCTGATTTTCAGCTTGAAGTTTAAACCCCAATATCAGCTTCTGGGTCTTTAATTTTTCGTGTTACATACACTGAGATTGAGAAGGGTCTAAATTGTTTTTCCCCACCAGGAAAAAGGTGTCCTGTTCTCTAAGGCGGCTTCTTTAGAGGTAAGATCTTTGGGAGGTAGTTAGGTTTTCCTGAGGCCTTAAGGGTAAGACCCTAATGTCAGGAATATGGTTCTATGAGGAGTGTAAGAATCCTCTCATTTGTGCTGGTGGTCAGGTGGTTTCTCTCTCTCTCTCTCTCTCTCTCTCTCTCTCTGTCTTACACACACACACACACACACACACACATACACACACACACACACACACACACCTTACTTGATGGGGAGGGACACTTAGAGAAACCACAGATCTTGGCCTTTGCTATACCCTAACCAAAGATTTCCAACCCCTGGGGCCCTAAGAAGTTATGCTGTCACCTAGCCTGCACTATTGGTATAGCCACCCAAATGAACTGATAGACAAGAGTGATATTGCAGCATGTTGTCTTGTCATACAGGATTTCACAGATACCTTCTATAGTCGGAGTTTCTGTGTCCTGGCAGCTGCTCCCAAATAACCCCTCAGAGAACTAATATTAATTATAAATGTTCAGTCGATAGACTTGTTTTTAGCTAGCTCATGAAACTTACATTAGCCCATTTCCTATCTACCCTTTGCTGTGTGGAGGGAGGTACCTTCTATCAACACACACAGGCTCATCTTGCTTCTCTCTGCATCTGCTCGTGACTCCCTCTCAGTTTGGCTCTCCTGCCTAACCTCTTCCTGTTTCCTGTCCAGCTTGGCCAGGACAGCTTTTTTTTTTTTTTTTTTTTTTTTTGTTAACCAATGAGAGTAATACATATTTACCACGTACACCGTTTCCTCCCCATCGCCGTCCCGTGTCAGTAAGCACACTTACAGCCCACTTTTGATGGCATCTCAATCTCATGAATGTAATGTTTTGTTTCACCTGTGCTCACTCTTGCATTCCTTTCTGGTTCTAAGTGTTATGGTCGGCATCCTTGCATGTATGTTTTTATGCCTGTGAGGTCATCTTTGTAGGAGTCTTCTGGGATAGTTAGATCAGGCAATACTTGCCTTTAAAGGGTCTTGGTTATATATTGTGGATTGTTCTGCGGGAATAAGGAGTTTAAAAAATTGAAGACAAGGGCTGGTGAGATGGCAGGTAAAGGTGTTTGCTGCCAAGCCTGACGACCCGAGTTCAATTCCCGGGACTCACATGGTGCAAGTTGATAATTGACTCCTGAAAGTTGTCCTCTCACCCCTACATGTGCTCCTGTCTCCTCACCACCCTCATAATAAATGTTTAAGATGTTTTTCAAGGCAAGCAAGTTTGTGTTCTCCTACTGTGACCCTGAGTGGGGTAGCCTTCACTTTTGCCCTCTTCGGAGCGGTTAAGCAGACTGCAGAGACTTGATTTCTGTCTGCTTCATCGGGCTGGGGCTCAGCTCTGGAGCCCCATCAGCGTTCTTCCGTCCCCTAGGAGAATTCTGAAATGTTCCGTTGAGGGGATGGAATGTGTCTGTTCTGGGAGGTCTTCGCCCTTGTGGGGTTAGGATAGCTGTTTCATGGACACCCAGAGGAGAAGGGTAGCAGGGGCACCGAATAGCTGAGCATAAACGGATGAGTAAGGACTCTTTACTCCACCCCTGCGTTTTCTGCACTTACTCCACCCCTGCGTGTGTTTTCTACGGGGCAGTCCATCTGCCTTGCTCCCGTGGGCCTTGGAGAGGAAGAGCCTCTGGCTTTCTTGCTTTTTAAAAGTAACATTTGTGTTTATATTGAGACTCTGTAATTATTGTAGGGAGTCCAGAGATTAAAGAGAGGAGTGAAGAAGAAAAGAAAACTACCCAAACCCCGAAAGCCAGAAGTCATTAATTACATGGTATATTGTTCTGTAATGATGTTTTCTCTGCATGTGAAAATATTAAAAGTGGGATAATATTCTAGAAGCCTCTTCTGCTCATTTCACTTCTGTTTTGTTAGAGGTGATTTCTAAAGTCCAGAGCATCTTTTAAAACATGACCCAGTATAACAACCTATGTCCGTTGTCTTTACTGGGACACTTTGGTTGGTATACCTTTAGATTGTTGTAAATTAAGTTTTACACCAAAGAACTGTGTGACTAGACAGTTATTTTTGTAGGCCTGATTCATAAAAGTGAGTTTATTAAGGCAAGAAGGACCTTTATTTTCCTATTTTATTATTATTTTTTAGACAAGTTCTCACTATGTAGCCCAGGCTAGTCTTTTGTTTTTGTTTATGTTTTGAGACAGGGTTTCTGTTTAGCCCTGAAACTCACCCTTAGACCAGACTGACCTCAAACTTAGAGACCCGCCTGCCTCTGCCTCCCAAGTGCAGGGATTAAAGGTGTGTGCGTCTACTGCCTAGCTTGTTTATTCTTATTTTATGTGAATACATCATGTACCTTCATGTGTTGATATGCACCACATGCGTGCACTGCTTGTGGAGGCCAGAGGGAGCATCAGATCCCCTGGAACTGAATTACAGACGGTTGTAAGCTGCCACGTGGGTGCTGAGGACCAACCCCCGGGTCTTTTGGAAAAGCAGGGAGTGGTCTTCAGCACTGAGCCACCCTTCCACACCAAGAAGGAAGTCACCCTCCATACAGAGCACCTTATTACTGATGATTGATTGCATTAGGACATAGTACACGATTGTAAACATTTTGGAGAGATGGAAGGCACATCACTAAAAACTCGAAATCTTTTTAGGTCTTTTTCAAATACTCTTTATTTGGTTATTTGTCTTTTAATTTTAATTTACTGTTTAAAAATTGTTATATTTTTTAGTGTGTATGTGTACAAGCTCACACAAACACATGTACACATGGTCAAGCACAGTGTGATAGTCACAGGGCATTCTGCAGGAGTTGGCTTCCTTCTTCTGCCTTGTGCGACCTGGGATTGAACTCAGGTTGTCAGGCTCGGTGGTAGTCTCCTTTACCTGCCACGCTGTCTCCCACTGGCCCTTGTTTAATTTCTTTATATTGTCGCACTAACAATTTGGCATATGCATGAAATGCATGTCCCTTTTTTTCTGCAGCTTTTCCTGTGACTTTCCTGTGTAGAAATTCTTGCCTGTCTGAGATTGATTGGATAGTCACCAGCGTTTTGGTCCTAGTGTCTTTTTGCATAACTGTGAGTGGTGCTTTAACCGTGGCAGAGGTGGGTTACTATGGCAGAGACCCGTCATGTTTACTAGAATGTTTGCTGTCTGGCCTTCACAGAGGCTGCGGACCTCCGTTTTCAGGCACTGCAGATACACTTACATATACACCGTGGTGGATGTCCTACTTACTCACCTCCACTCTTCTTGAAAAGCCACCCCACCCCATCGTCGTTCTCTCCTGCATTGTCCTGCATGCACTAGAGAAGGCAAAGTTAGCTCTTATCCAACTGCCAGTTTAATTGCATTACAGAAAGGCGAAATTATTTTGGGGATAAATACATCGATTTGTATTTAAAAACATAGAATAAACAGGGAACTGGAGAGATGGCTCATTGGTGAAGAGTGTTTGCCATTCCTGCTGAGGACCTGAGTTCAGTTCCCAGCACTCCCATCCCAGGTCATTCACAATTTCCTGTAACTCCAGTCCCCTCAAGTCTACACCCTCTGACGTCCTCGTCAGGCAGCTGCATGTATATAGTACACATGTACTTACACACATGCACACACGCACACACACTCATCTTTAAAAAATACTAGAATGAGCAGCTTATGCTGCATAAGTAGCTGAACTAAGTAGTCTGTTTCTGAAGTCCATGGACAGATACTCAACACCTCAGTGTTGGGATGAACCAGGAGCGAAGGGTTGGCCGAGTGCATTTGTAAATTCTTTTTCTTGGGAAATAGCCCATTCGTAAAGCAGCTCACACTGGTCTTCATGTGGATCTCTGGTTCATTCTGGCGACAGAAAAACTCCGTTCCGGCAGCTGCATTCTCCAGAGCCATGGTTTGTTTCTCCATTTTCCTGTGTTTACTAACAAGTGACTGTCCAAAGAGGACAGAGGTATCAGTGGCAGTTCCAGAGCAGAGACAGACAGACACACAGGGACAGAAAGAAAGACAGACAGACACATACACACACACACACACACACACACACACACACACACACACACACACACACACACGGACAGTCATACATATACAGGGACAGGGGCAGACAGACAGACAGACACATACATACATAAATACACAGGGACAGACAGACACATGCATGCATATACAGGGACAGACAGATGCATGCATGCATGCATACATACATACATACATACATACATACATACATACATACATACACACACAGGGACAGACAGACGCATGCATGCATGCATACATACATACATACATACATACATACACAGGGACAGACACATACATACATACACACATACATACATACATACATACACAGGGACAGACAGACACACAACACATGCATACACACACACACACACACACACACACACACACACAGGGACAGTCATACATATACAGGGACAGGGGCAGACAGACAGACAGACACATACATACATAAATACACAGGGACAGACAGACACATGCATGCATATACAGGGACAGACAGACGCATGCTTGCATGCATACATACATACATACATACACAGGGACAGACACATACATACATACACACATACATACATACATACACACACACACAGGGACAGACAGACACATGCATGCATGCATACATACATACATACATACACAGGGACAGACACATACATACATACACACATACATACATACATACACAGGGACAGACAGACACACAACACATGCATACACACACACACACACACACACACACACACACACACACACACACGCACACATGCACACCCCTCCATACATCTGTCGGGGACTATGTGTCTGTACAGGGCAAATGCCAATGTCTTCTGGAGCTCCTGTGGATTCTAAGGAGAGTTAATGCCCTAACTCCTTCAGTTCTTACACGTATAGTGAAGGTTAGATGCTTCTCTCTGTGTGCGCGTGTGCGTGGCTGTGCATGTATGTGTGTCTATACGGTTTTGCTGTCAGCTTTAGTACTAAAATGGTGAATGAAACAATCGGAAGCTTCTCTGAAGATACATTCTAAGCAGTGTATCTTCTAGCCAGTGATAAACGGCTCAGAAAGCTCTAGCTGTGTAGTTATGAGCCTACATGGAGGGACAATGTAGAACTGGTTTCCAGTTGAGGTTTTTCCCTCCCCACCTCCCTCTCCCTCCCCATTCTCTGGTCTTCTTTTTCAATTCTGTTTTTTGAGACTCTGTGTAGCTGAGACTGGTGTTGAGCCAGCCTCTGCCTCCTAAGTGCTGGAATCACATTCATTTATACCTGACTTTCCTCTCTTCTTGAGGACGTAGGTCATGCCCGTGATCAACCTCTGTGGTGAGAGTTTGTTTATAGGGTTCTCAGATATGAGTGAGGATGGCAGTAGCCCACAAGCTAAATACCTTCACCCTTTCATGTCTTTGTCTCCGTGTTTTCAGGCTATGAAATAGGTAGCGTTGTTAGAGAGCCGGTCTTGGAAGTTATTATTTTCTGTGTTTTTACTTTTGAAGACCTCTTGGCAGAGTGCCTCAACCTCCCCTTCACTGACCCCCATAATTTCTCTGATTATCAATTAGGCGTTGGGCGCTGACCCTCATAATTTCTCTGATTATCAAATGGCTGTTGGATGCCTGCTAATCGTAGGGTGGTGTTATGGAAGAGGCCACAACTTTTGGTTCCTGACGGCTTGTAGAGCTGCTGGGTACACAGACTTGAGATGGGAGTGAGGCCGGGTGACAGGAGAGCGCATTGGAGTCCCTGGCAGAAGAATTTATGGAGGTTGAGGGTCAGGGCAGGGCCGTCTTTGGATGAGAGCCGTCTCAGAGTACACAGTGTGGCAGGGCCTCATCCAGCTAGAAGTCGACAGATGCATAAGCACTAAAGTGACCAGAGAGCCTGCAGAAGGAAGCGGGGACAGGACCACAACGGGTCTTCATTCTAGCGTCTTAGAGGACTAGTCAAGATTATCACTGTTTGAAGTCACTGATAGACTGCTGTGCCTTCTCCTGCCTTGTTCCCCTAAGTGCTGGGATTACAGGCCTGATCCCCAAAATTTTAAACAAAAAGAAAGACACCATCACATTCCTGTTTTAAACAGATCACTCAGGTTGTACAATAGCTGGTGGATTAGGGAAAGGGAAAATTCACTCTGAGAACTGTGTGACAAAGTAAGAGGTTACAGTGGCCTGAATTAAAGTGAAGCCAGAGATGGAAAGTACACACCTAGATTTAGGGAAATCCAGTCAGAGACCAGGCAGGTAATCCAGAGAGGAGGTGGAGAAAGGGCTCTGCTTCAGGTCATCTGTGCGGCCCCCCCCCCCCATGTGTGTGTGTGTAAACAGGAGGGTTACGTGCAGGCGTCATCAGGATAGTGGTGCAATGGTGGATCCCACAAAGAGATGAGTGCTCTCTCACAAGGGAGCCACGGTGAAGCCTGGTAGAGGGTTCAGGAAGGAGTCCACGCCCTGGGAAGGGCTTAGGAAAGGTCTCTGGTGGAATGGTCAGATAGGTGCAGGACAGCCTGCTTCGCACATGCAGATAGGATGGTTTCGAGCTAACTACGTAAGCAGCTTGGGGAGCTTTGGCAGAATGTGTTTAAGCCGCTTGCCTCCAACTCACCAATGCCTGCTGCCATCTTTATGATTCATTGAAACGTTTAACAAAACGTGTGGGTAGCCCAGAATTTTGAAAAGACCCCCTTTGGCCTTCAGAAGGACTGTATACCATAGACAGTGGAGTAGTTGGTGACAGAATAAAGCTTTCCCACCACTTCCTCCTCCATCAGAAAAGCTAACATTGATCGAGAATTGACTGCTTCCACCCTGTTCTCAGGCCTCCTGCCTCTGTTTACTGTTTTGGTCCTGCATGCTGTGACAGCCTTAATTTTATAAATGGCAAGGTCAAGGAACGAGGGAGTCCTGCAGCTAGCGGAACAGGAAGGCCAAGTTCAGGCCAGTGTTTGGTTCTAGAACCCAGCTGGTTATCCACCGGAGTGAGCCTGTCAGTGCCACCCAGGCTGTGAAGGCAGCGTGCAAAAGCTAAGTATGCAGAAGTGAACAAACCCGGCAACAGCTGATGGGTGAGAAAGAGCCAGACAGCAGCTGGAAAGGAATCTGTCCTGGCCTAGCGTGGGAAACAGACGTGGACGCAGGGAAACAACTGTCAGATCCCACCCGGGATCAAAAGGTCTGCGTGCACCTGCCGACTTGGATGGCGGAAAAGGAGCCGAGGGAGGATGCTGTCTGAGCCAGGCTTTGAGGGACAAACAAAAGGCCCAAGAAGTTAGGGTGCGGTGTGGAGGAGGCTGTGGGGAAGTGGGGAGCCTGCTCTTGTGTTGTGTGACGAATGCTGAGAAGCTCAGGATTTGGGGGCAGGACGAGCAGCCAGAATGGCAGGAGCAGCCTTGTGGGCTGAGCAGTCCATGTTCCAGCCTGAAGCCAGCACACAGGCTGGATGGGGGTGGTCCCTTCTGTCACGTCAGTCACCATCAGATAGACCTGAGGCCTGACTAGGACAACTTCAGGCTCCCCTGAAAGTCAGGGTTTGTTCTAGAGCCCAGATTTACACGACTACTGCATATTGGCAGTAAATGGCAGCGCCGGGTCCTCTGATGCAGAAGGGCACACGCTTGTGCTCTGCAGATGGTGGCTATGCTGTGGTCGGGAGGGCACACGTGTGTGCTCTGCAGATGGTGGCTGCGCTGTGGTTGGGAGGGCACATGTGTGTGCTGTGCAGATGGTGACTGTGCTGTGGTCGGGAGTGCACACGTGTGTGCTCTGTAGATGGTGGCTGCGCTGTGGTCGGGAGGGCACATGTGTGTGCTCTGCAGATGGTGGCTGCGCTGTGGTCGGGAGTGCACACGTGTGTGCTCTGTAGATGGTGGCTCTGCTGTGGTCAGGAGTGCACACTCGTGTGCTCTGTAGATGGTGGCTGCGCTGTGGTCGGGAGGGCACACGCATGTGCTCTGTAGATGGTGACTGTGCTGTGGTTGGGAGGGCACACGCGTGTGCTGTGCAGATGGTGACTGTGCTGTGGTCGGGAGTGCACACGTGTGTGCTCTGTAGATGGTGGCTCTGCTGTGGTCAGGAGTGCACATGCGTGTGCTCTGTAGATGGTGGCTGCGCTGTGGTCAGGAGTGCACACGCATGTTGTTTGGTTGAGTTTGGATGTCAGAGACAGACCCAGCTTGTGTGGGCCCCATCACTTTTCCAAGTTGGAATCCCTGCTGAAGAAAAAGGAAAGCATGAATACCAGGTGACGTACAGCACCCTGGGAGGAGCTCTAGGGAAAGTCCAGAAGCCTCCCATGTTTTTGCCTGTGTGGCAGCAGGTGTCTGTGGTGCCCCAGGCTCTCTCCGCCTGATGCCTCCATGCTGTGTCATGCTTGAGTTGGTCTCATCTTCTTAGCCCTCGGCTGGTGGTCATCCTGTTCAGGTTAGCCCAGGTATTGGCACCATGACACTCCTCATGTTTCTCCCAGAGAGCGACCGTGCTGCTATTTCTCAACACACAAGAAAAACCAGAGGAAAGACCCCAGGGGCCTGGAGGGGCTGAGGGCTCCCGTGAGGTCTTCTCTCTTCAGACCGACACAGGAGCCTGGAGCAGGGAACACAGGGACTCTGATTTCGATTTATGAAAGGCATCTGGGGGGCTTTTTTACCTAAAACAACTCACCTAGACCAAACAATTTCTTAGCCGAGTTTTAGTGGTTTCATTCCAGTCAGTGAGGGAGAGGCAGGACCTAGACACAGTGACCTCAGGCATACTTGGGAAATGAGTTCTCTAACAGTGGAGCGTAAATCTAGTCTGGATGGTGCCTTGGACCTGTGGAAGAAACCCTGTCTTTTCAGGGAGGCCATAGCTGCACTGCCAAGGATAGGAAGCCATTTGGGAAGATGCCTGGAGGCCCCTTGGCTTTCTTCCCCACCTCTACACCCTGGCATTTGGAAGCCCTTCCCATCTGTGTCTCATCCTCTGGGTGGCCACCCCCCACCACAGGTGCTCAGAGTCACCCCATCCCCACAGGCCCTTTTATTCCCCCATCAGATCTTAACAGTTTCAGTGTGTGAATGATCTCAGCTAGATGTCAGGTTTTATCTGTTTTTAAAAGTCACACTGTGGCATAAATAGCTAAGTGACTGGTATCTGCCAAAGGCATTTGCATTTTAGAAGGGGGTTTGTTAACCAGGGGGTGGCACTGGAAGGGTCCCGGGAGGCTGCTTACTTTATCATTTCCAAACTGCACAGTGAATGGAGACTCTGCTGTGTCAGACTGTGTGTGGCTCTGGTTTTTGTTTTGAATCAGAGAACGATCTCAACCTCACTTTTCTACTTTCTTTTCTAAGTAGTTTCCCCGTTAATTTTCTGGAGCATGTTTCTAGTGATGACATGGGGAAGATATCATCTGGTGAGTGGTTTTCTCTGGGGGTGTTTTGCCTCTTGCAAGCCTCTCTTCTGCCATGCCTGCAGGAGGGTGAGCACCTTGCTTTGGGAAGCTCTGCCTGGTGTTCTTGTGCCTGAAATACCTGCATGGTACACTGTTGCCTCTGAAATACCAGGACCTAGTCAGAGACGGCAGAAAGATGATCCGTTCACGTTCAGTTCTGTGCCGGGATGTCTGTGCCCGGCTGGCTCGGAGTTAAGCATGGGTTCCATGTTCAGAACACAGCATAGCAACGGGAGAAAATGAAGAGACAAGGGTCATTAAAAGGGCCTCTTCCTGTTTACAGCTAAAGTTGGGCAGCAGAATCTCCCTCCATAAATGTCCTCTCTCTGATCCTTGGGTCACACCTGACCATCGTGTTTACAGATGAGATTTGGGGTCCTACGGGGAGTGGGGTATTATGCAGAGCCCATTGCATTATTGTATTCTTTTTGTTAGATCTTTATTTTATACGTATTAGTGTTTGGTCTAATGTATGTGTATGTGCCATGCTCATGGCTGATGCCCGTGGAGGCCATGAGAGGGCATGGGATCCCCTGGAGCCCAGAAGGGGATGTTAAATCCCTTGAGTTACTGATGGTTGTGTGTTACAATAAATCTTTCCACCAAAAGCCGCCGAGCCCCACTGCCACGTGTGAGCTTTACGCCAGCCGCCCGCCCGAGTTAGGCCCAAATGAATACACAGAAACTTGTATTAGGTTCAAAGCTGTTTGGCCAATGACTAGGATTCCTCATCTGTTAGCTCAGTCTTAACTATCATAAATCTATATATTTTATAAGACTTATCTTATCGGACGCCTTATTGGCGTCCCTCCTTGCCGGTGGATCACATCCTGCTGCTGGAGGAGGAAGGGGAAAAAGGGACACTTTCTGTTTCTCCTTTCTTAAATATGAGTCTCCTTGCTATGTCATTTCCTGTCTGGATCAGCACTTTTCTACTACATTTCCCAGAATCCTCTTTGACTCCTAGTCCTGCCTAACTTGCTATTTCATTGGCCAAACAGTATTTTATTCAACAATCAATAAGATAAACATACACAGTACATTCTCCATCAGTTGTGAGTCACACTTGAGTGCTGGGAACCAAACCCAGGTCCTCTGGAAGAGCAGCCAGTGTTCTTAGCTGCTGAGCCATCTCTCCAGCCCCTTGTTTTTTAAATTCTAGTCCAGTAGGGTTTGTGAGTTCTTTCTCCAAGAGCAGACAAGGTACTGCTGGTGGTGCCTGGCTCTTGAATTGGAGGGAGCTAAGGCCTAGTTTCCACTTTCACTTTTCAGTGTGAGAATTCAGCTGCCTCTTGGGCTGGGCTTGTTGTCTCACAGAAGGATTCAGGCTGCTGTCCAAATCAGACTCTCTTGTGACCAGAGAACTGGTGGAAACTCTGATTGTTTGTGCAGATGAGTGTTTATCTAAAAGAGGCTGGACCCCTTCCAAAGGCAAAGTCTGCAGGAATGGTCTTAATTTTGAAAACAACCTCTAGCTACCACAGACATTTAAAAACCTCATTTGTTTGTTTAAATTTTAATCACCCCATTCTGTTAAAAATAAACGTTAAAAAGAAGAAACAGAGAAGGTAAGTTTTAGGGCTGTTTGTGCTATCTGCCATGCAGCCCCAGACATGTAGGGCCAGGCTCTCAGCAGATCAACTGGAGGAGAGAGGGAAAGCCAGGTGGCCTCGGGATAAGCGGGGGAGATCTCACTTAAGAGTTGTCTTAGGAATTTATTTTGAAAAGCAACTTAAAGCTGAATTTGTTTTCCCTTTTCAAAAGGTATTTTGAGGTATCTCCTCCTTGGCCACCTCTCTTCTCTCCCCTGTCTTCCCCCCACCCACCCCCCATTTGTGTGGGGGTGTGTGTGCACATGCCTGTGTGTTTGTGTTCATAAGCGCTCCAGTGACTCAGGTTCTGGGCGCTATCCACCCACCCTCTAAACATGGGAAGAAAAGACTGATTAGTTGGAAAGACTGTTGAAGGAACTCAGGAAATGGGTATCAGGAGGTTTTGTTTCTAAAACAGACTGTGCTCAGTTTGCTGTGTCTGTGTCTTTGAGTGTTGTCATTTTATTATTAGAGGAATTGAGGGAGCTGGTCCATGCCTTTACTTCCTACTTATCCAGTCATCCGTGGCCAGGCAATTGCCATAGCCAATCCTGGACTCCAAGGTTGCTTCCCTTTTCTTCTTCCCAGGATGTGATGGCTTTGCTCTTCTACCGTGACTGCCTCTGGGATTGTGAACTAATGCTGGCCACCCATAGTGGAATGCCTTATGAAGACGGCTGTGGTTGATGTCTAGATGGCTTTGGGTTGTCCACCATGGCAGTCTGTACCACATTAAAGTAGATCAGAGTCAGACTGGATACTCGAGAAGCTTTTGAGTGCCTCCAGTTTAGGCTGAGTTTCCAGTAGCTCTTTGAGTTCTCTTTTGGGGGCTCAGTTGGATGTGTTGTCTGAGGGGCGGGCAGGCCTAGAAAGAAGGTAATACCCAAGACCTGAGCTTCTCAGTTTCAGGAGGTCCCATTTATTAATTGTGGATCTCAGTGTCTGTGCTACTGGTATTGTGTTCAGGAATCGGTCTCCTGTACCAATTCGTTTGAGTTTGGCAGCTTGACCTGGGATTCTTCTGACATCGTGCCCATAGGAACCAAGGCCAGGAATGTCGTAAGTGCACTCGAGGTTACAAAGGGCCTCAAGTGTTCATTACATAATTGGCAACACATTTTCTGTTTGCCTGCCTGCCTAGACAAGCCACCATCTCTAAATTGATATCTAGAGGGTAAACACAGTCTGAACCAACATGGTGTTTGGTCCTACCCTCAGGGAGTTTCCGTTTCCTTTAGAGGTGATATGTACAGTCAGAAGTGTGCATGCACACAGAAGAGTGTGCTGCCCAGGCTTTATCGTGCTATTTCCAATGACTTTTGGTTGCTCTATCTTCTCCACCAAGGACTCCCACTAACTGTTGTCATCTGTGACTCAGAGGTCTGATGAGTGCAAGGGGAATATTGAGTGCGCCACCATCTCAGTAGTGCACCTGATGTTTGCAGAGCATCTTGGAGAGAGCTAATTGCCTCAGCCCCAGAATCTGTAGGCAACAGTAGGCATCAGTTTTGTTAGTGAAGGTTAGGACCAGGCCAGTCTCACCCTAGACAGAGCAAAACTCTCTCTAACCATGAGGGTGGAAAGCAGCGTGCTTCTAAACTGTACTCTCGTATTCCCACATGGAAGTGGTTTTAAAAATCTGTTATTTTCTTATAACCAATATGCACAAAGTTGGGGGTTAAGACGAGTGTTTCTGACCACCCAGTGTTCGAAGTCCTCGTCATGAGCAGAGACAAGAGAGGAGACCTCAGGAGGAAGGTTGATGCTGGTGTGGCCACCCTGGGAATTGTTGACGGTAGATGGGCAAAGTGTTGAGAGAATGGGGAAGAAGGGGGTCGGGTGAGTGGACGGGTTTATCTCACGTCAGTGCCATCTGCTTTGGGCTCAGATGTGGCAAGTGGCAATCTCGTGGACAAGAAGGAGACACCTCGTCATCACAGCCCTCGAGATAGGTCTTTACAGAGATTATCAGCCTCTCAGAGGTGAGGCCGAGATGGACAAACAATGGCTTCATTTTGAGTCCGGACCCAATGAGTTTGCAAGTCATGCACGCTTGGACTCTGAGGAGTTGAACAAATGGCTAGTGTGCAGTTACTACAAGGGCCTCCACCAAACCATTCTTCTATGTTCTCCAAAGCCTTTCTTCCAGTAGGCCCTGGGGTCAGCAACTCGTGAAAGTCATGTATTCAGAAAAGCCGAGAAGGGACTGTAGAGTGGACCTAACACACATGTGCTTTCTTTGGCTCTCAGAAGGCCAATTTCTAGACCATCCCCTCCTCCCCTTGAAGAAAGCCATGCTGCTTGCTTCACTACTGGATAGAGTTTTTGCAAAGACAAAGGAAGGTAATGGATTATAAAACCTCCCACCAGAAAAATTCTGTGATTGGAAATTGGCTGTTGAAATACATGGGAAATGCAAGGCGTGCAAAAAGTTTTCCAGCTATGTGATGCTTGTGTGGGCTTCTACCCGAGGTGGCTTTAAAAGGCTCAGTATAGCTGTTGATATCCAGGGTGTCCCGAGGATCTGGAAGAAGAGATGGGACCTGGTCACCGTGTCAGGTTTGCACAGTGGTTGGATGTAGTGTGAAAAGGAATGCCAGTGTGTGTGTGTGTGTGTGTGTGTGTGTGTGTGTGTGTGTGTGTGTGTGCACATGAGCACACACTTACATGTGCTGTGTGTGCATGCATGTGTGACCATGTCCCAAGGGCTCTATCCTCCACCAGCATCCTCTCTCAGTGATGTCATTTACTCTCATTGTTTTAGCTACCATCTGCCTATATCATGTGACCTGCAACTGGGGGTCTGTGTTCCATCCACGTTCATGTGTGGTCATTATTGGCACGGCTGTTGACTTCCCACTTAGCTCAGGTAGAAACACGCAGTTCATAGTAATTGTACCATGATCAACAAGGCCTAGTGAGATGTACATTCTGCTCCCTGGGCAGGCTCATTGGTGCTGTGCTCCCCTGGTCACTGCACTGACCCACCTGCTGTCTTCTCATGTGGATTATAGGGATCTGAACTCCTCATGCTTGTGCATCCATTGCTGTGCTATATGAGCTCATACCCCTCAGCCCAATAACTGTGTGTTTTTGACAGAAAAAAATAGTTGCTGTATTATAGGGTCTACATTTCTGCTAAGCACAGTCCTGATATTTTTCCTGATATCTCCCTCCCTCCCTCCCTCCCTCCCTCCCTCCCTCCCTCCCCTCCCTCCCTCCCTCCCTCCCCTCTCTCTCTCTCTATCACCTGTCTCTCTCTCTCCCAACACACACACACACACACACACACACACACACACACACACACACACCCCAATAACATAGAAAATAAATGACAGAATCTTCCACTTTAGGGTATGGTTCCTTGCCTCTAACCCTGACAACCTGAGTTTAATCACTGGGACCCACAGGTTGGAGGGAGAGAACCAGCTCCTACAAAATTTGTCTTTTGGCCTCCATATTTCAATATGGCACAAAGGTGTGTATTCTTACCCACACAAATAGATGTAATTAAAGATTTTTAATTTCATTAAAAACAAAATTAATAGGAAGGAATGAAGACAGTGAATTAATTGATCTCAATTGGGAATGTAATCATACATGTATGTCTGTACAATATTTGTGTGTACACCTATGTGATTGTATATAATTAGGATGACTCTGTAAATACCATTTGTAATTATATATAAACAGCACGGCTGCATGTAAGTAGAATCACAGGACGAATATGTTGACCTGTCTGGACACATTTTCTTTGTGACAAGATGATCACCCATGTGGAAAGTCATCCCCTTATAGGACTGGGCAGACTTCTTAGTCTTGGCACTGTTGACGTCTTTGGTATGGGACTTTGTGGACTTTGGCAGCATCTCTGGCCTCACTCACTTGATGTCAGTATCCATCCCCCTTTCCATAAAGGGAGACAACCAAACAGTATCTCCAGATATGACCAGTATCCCCAGAAGAGTAAAACTGCCCAAGTTGAACTATCAGAATATCTGATAGGAAGAAAGGGTCGGTGCTCAGAACAAGCCGAGGTAGGAGGGCTGGGCACCCATCAACTCCAAGCTGCCACCCGGGACTGCCAGGGCCCTAGATGGGCCCCCACCAATTCCAGTCCACCACCCTGGCTCTCGGGGACCCCAGCTTCTGCTGGGGTTCACGCATTCAGCTTACCGCTGACAGTGGATATTCAGTTCTGGACTTCTGAAGTAGATGTCTTCTTCAAGATTGATTGATTCTATTTTTTTTTTTTTTTAATTTCAAAGCACCAAGACAATTCTTATTCTTGATGAGCCAGCTTTGCAAGGAGTTTCTCTTTTTTTTTAATCCCCCCCCAAGCTCTCTTTAAATATTTCTGTTTTTTTTGGAATTCATGATTGTAGACCAGGCTGTCCTAGAACTCCGAGAGATCTGCCTGCCTCTCAAGTGCTGAGATTAAAGTGTGTGTCACAAGTTTCTTTCATCTGCCTTCCTTCCCTGAACATAGCATTGTTCTCCTGGGATCCCAGACACTGGATGGAAACCATGCCAAAGCTTTTGGTTTTTGCTCAAACAGTAGCGTAAGGAAGCTTTAAGCTTAACCTTAGCCAGTTAAAACATTCTGGCATTGCGAGTTCCATTTGTGAGTGTATGCATGCGTATTTGCTAAAATAGTCTTTCTACATGAAAGAGTACGTGGCAGTGGCTATGGTTTTATTTTTTATTTTTTATTTTTTGTATGTTAGGATTTCTGCTTGGCCAGAATAAATGTTAGAAGCCAAAGACAAGGCTCTGGTGTTAGATTCATAGTACATACAAAGCTACTTGAAAGTTAAGAAAAAGTTGTATGCGGATATAGAATACTAAATGTAATTCACATTTCATTGATACAAAAGTGTGTACACACATGTGTATTACATTTATTGCATGCATGTTGATGTAGATAGTGGGTATGTGAGTTTCATTTCACCCATGTGAGAGTCAAAAGACAGACTGAGGGAGTCAGTTCTCTGCTTCCACCATGGAGTTTCAGGATTGAATTTAGTGTCACCCTTGGTCGCCAGGCCCTTTTACCCACTAAACTGTCCTGCTGGTCCTGTAGGTATATTTTTGAATGTACTGCATGGTATTTTTTTTTCTTTTTTTCTTTTTTTGTGGTGAAACTGCTCTTATTCTTTGATTTCCAAAAGAAGAACAGTCTATGTATTAGCTATATAATTCTAATTATAGTGAGAAAAAAATTAATGCACCTTTAGAAACATCTTTAATTACTTTCTTTAACTGATCATGGATGGACTCTATTCGAAGGGGACATATCTCTCATGCAGACCCTGAAAGTGCTACTTATAGACACAGAAACGTATACTAAAATCTCTTCCCAGTTCATTGGACCTGGCACTAAGAGCAGGCCTGGCTGAGCGTTTTGCACCCGGCAACCCTGTGACCATGTATTCACATTGCCTGTAGACACGAATGCCTCTGTGGTGTAGGGTGGAATGGTCAGAAATGGAACCATGATTTTTGTGGAGCATTGTGCACCGTGTTCTTAGACGCATCATAACTTACAGAGGCATAGCGTGAATGTCTAGTGAGTGTGGTCAGTTGAGAAAGGTTATTCAGTTTTGTTGTCTGTACTCAACCATGTGGAGGAGGGTGCCCAAAACTGAACACCCCAAAATGATGCAAAGCGTGTTGTCTACCCCCATCACTGCGTTCCTCAACCAAGACACCCCTTTGCCCTTTCTTTTTCATCATGGCTTAATCCTGGCTGCTTCTCCCCTGGCTGTTTCTCCCCTGGCTGCTTCTCTCCCTGGCTGTTTCTGTCTCGCCTGGTCCCACAACTGCTTTGCCCCAAATAATCACAGGGATGCTATATTAACCATAAAACTGTTGGCCGATTGCTAGAGCTTATTACTGGCTAGTTCTTTCTTAATTATTTTTTATTTTAGATGCACTCTTATGTACATATCAATCCCCCCAACCCCTCACCCTCCCATCCTCCCACGCTCCCCACCGACCTCCCCAACCCCCCCCACTCCCCAAGGATAGTGAGGCCCTCCACAGGGGACCATCAAAGTCCATCACAGCATTTGGGGAAGGGATTAATGATTAACCCATAACTACTAATCTATGTATTTCCACATGGCCTTATCTTACCAGATAACGCCTGGCACATCCTATCTTCCTGGTCTCTACATGGAGGCTCTCCTGCGGTTTCTCTCTGCCTCTCTCCCCCGATGTCTCCTCATCTACTAGCCCTGCCTATCTTCCTGCCTCTGCTGGTCAATCAGTGTTTGAACATATAACAGAAGGACATTCCCAGTCACAGGACCGTCATTCATTTGTTTTTCTCTCTCATCTAGTTTAAGCCATAGCTGGTTAATTAGCGGGCAGTTTGCATGAATGTGGTACATCTCTTCCTAGGAATTCTCTTTTCCTGTGCATCTCCCCAAAAGTGGCTGTGGAGGAGAGTAAGGGCAGGTGTCACGCTGTGGGTGACACAGCCGCCATGTGGCAGGTGAGTTGTCTGCAAAGTCATATGAGAACATACTGAAGGGATGGCAGTCTCAAGACAGATGACTCTGGTCTTGCACCTGGTCCGAAATTGTCCAGTGGCTGCTGCAGCACTGTTGTATCCCTGGGGAGTAGCTGCTATGTCAAGGGAAGGTTTGCTCCACCGTGATTGCTTTTATGATTGACTGTGTGCTGTGGAAAGGGGGCGCAGCTTTAAAGCTTTCAGCAGGGCTTGGGGGTGGCTCAGTGCTTGAATGACCACTGCTCTTGCAGACTTCACTTTCCACTGTCTGTGCTGGGCAGCTGACAACTGCCTGTAGTGACAGCTCCCGGGGATCTGACCCCATTTTCTGCCCTACACACGTGTACAATCACACACACACACACACACACACACACACACACACACACCACTCACATACACACACGTGCACACACATATACTCACACATACATACGCATGCACACACATACACACATATACACACTCACACACACACTCATACACACATACATACGTACACACACATACACACATATACACACTCACACACACACTCATACACACATACATACGTACACACACACATACACACATATACACACTCACACACATACACCCACACTCACACACACATATACACACACTCATACACACATACACATACACACATGTACACACTCACACACACCCATATTCACACACACATGCACACGCACACACATACACACATACATACACACACTCAGACACACATGCGCATGCACACACATACACACATATACACACTCACACACACATACACCCACACTCACACACACACATATACACACACTCATACACACATACACATACACACATATACACACTCACACACATACATACGCACGCACACACACATATACACACACTCATACACACATACATATACACACATATACACACTCACACACACCCACACTCACACACACATGCGCAGGCACACACATACACACATATACACACTCACACCCACACACCCACACTCATACACACATACATACACACATATACACACTCACACACACACTCACACACATACATACACACACGCACACACATACACATACACACACACATGCGCAGGCACACATGCACACATATACACACTCACACACATACATATGCACGAGCACACACACACTCACATGCGCAGGCCCCCCCCCACGCACACGCACACACGAACACACGCACACACACACGCACGCACACACAGTAAAACACCAGCTCTGCGTGGCAGAACACCCTTCCTTCTGACCGCCGCTCCCACTCTCTGCTCCTGCTGTCTGCGCCTGGGATCACTTCACCAGAGTCTCGCTACACACCCCCTTCAGTGCCAGGGAAAATGTGAACATGTAGTTTCTTACTCCTTCAGGGCTTTTTATTCTCTTTACAGCTTCACAGAATCTCACCTAAGCCTAAAGATTTGGTGTTTTAACTGTGCTCTAACACACTTGAAGCCGTCAGGGGCCAGCAGCAGCTGCACTTGGGAGCTCATTAGAACTGATTCTCAATGGGATTCCACAGCGGTGAATCGGCGAGGCGTGGCAGCTCACAGGGGGCCTGGGTGGGGGAAGTCTAGGTGCTCTTGGTGGGCCAACCCTCCTACACAGACCTCCATGGCTGGATCACCCTAGAGAGGATTAGAACGGGGCCCAGCAATCTGTTTTAACAAGCTTTCCTGGTGATGCCGACATTGTGGAGTCAGGAAACACCACTTACGGATGCCATTCCAATGACACCTCATCCCCCAAACTTATCCTGACAACTCCCGGACACCTAGTCAGCCACCCTTCCTATTGTGACATCTTTTCATAGTGATGTAGGTGACTGCTGTAACCAAGCAGGGAATGTGGCCCTGCCAGGGTTTATCTCCTGATTGTGACTGGATCCTGTCGGGTGTGCACTGGGTGGTCTTTCGTGGGAGGGCTCAGAGCCTAGCTGTGTACATCTTGTGGCTGGTTGTTGCCAGGGCCTCCTAGGCTGCCTCCAGAGTCTCTGCCTCCAGCAAACCCACAGGTGGAGAAAGAGCAAGAACAATTAAGTGGTGTGTTTTATGACTGCACTTAGACTTAGCCACACCATAGCTCTTTTCTAAAAGAATTTCAGTCTCTTAAGTAGCAAGGGGATTAGAAATAATTTACATCTCTCTCTCTCTCTCTCTCTCTCTCTCTCTCTCTCTCTCTCTCTGTGTGTGTGTGTGTTTTCTGCTTAGGAAAGAAATGACAGATTTAGAGTCCATCTCATCTAGCATTGTCCAGTAATAAAGTCTATTTTTATTTTATTAGCTTTAAAAAAATAATGAAGATCTAACTGCTAGATATGTATTCTATCTCTAGTGAAATGCCATGCCATAATGTGTTATATATATAATTTTACCTGTGTGGTACCACATATATTTGTGAGTATATTTATTTTTACATATAATTTTATATTTTTTGGTAGTTGTATCAGATGACATTGGTTTTAATAATATACTTTGTTAAACCTAGTGCATTGAAAATCCTTTTTTGCTTTAATCAGTAAGAAAATTAGTGATAAACTAGGACTAAAAATTAGTAATGAGCTAGTTTTTATGACCCAGGCTTGGACTCTGGAGACTGAAGCCGCAGGATATTGAGCTGAAGGTGTGCCTTGGATTACAGAACAAACTTAAGCCTGAGAACTAGAAGACCCTGTCTCAAAAAGTACAAAGGGTTGGGGTGATAGCTTAATGGTGCAGTATTTGTCCAACATGCAGAGGGACCCTAACTTTAATTCCCAGTCTTGTGTATCCTACCAGAGAGAGACTTTGTTTTTGTCTTACCATAGTCTTTGAAAGTTTAGTTTATAAACATCTCTGTGTATCCATGTGAGGAGTGGCAAGCAAGACAGACAGGGCGGGCCTCGCCCATTCCCTCCCATGGTCGATACTGATGTTGCATGTTTGTATTCCTTTTAGACCACTGTGCACTCCCGCTGTAGGAGGTTGTGCGCTCCTGGAACGGCCCATGTCTTGTATAGTACTCTGTGGTTAAGAATGCTTAGAGAGGAGGTGAGGAAATGGCCCAGTCAGTAAAGTACGTGCATAAGACCTGAGTTTGACACCTCATGACACCTGTTAGAACAAAATAACTGGGTGTGGAAGCATACTCCTGTCATCCTAGGACTCGGAAGGCAGAGACAAGAGGAACCCTGGGCCTCCCTGGCCAGCCAGTCTAGCCTTCTAGGTGAGTTTCAGGCTAATGAGCAGCTTGTCTCAAAACAACAAACAAACAAAACCCCCACGGTGGGTGCCACCTGAGGATGGCAGCTAGGTGAGGTTCTCTTCTGGTCTCCACACTTACACATACATCCCTCCCCCATCGGCACACACACGCACACGCACACGCACACTCGCACACATGTACGCATGTGTACGTATGCACGCTCACACACATACGCAGTTTCATACGTGAGTGGATTACTGTGTAAATATGGGGGGAACATTTTGGCTTCCTTTCTGAAGTGTTGTGTTATGGAATGTGCCTGGGGACCCAGAGTCTGGCCAAGTCAGTGCTGTAGTAGGAAGATAAAGCAGGCCCGGTCAACTCAGGCCTTGATGCTTGTCACTGAGTTGCAGAGTGTGTGTGTAGAGAAACACCTTTATCAGCTGTTCTGACTCTGCGTGTCCCTGAGGTCAGCAATGACTGGGAGGTGACACATCCACTCTGGAGACCTGACCCTGGCAACTGCTTGGTTGCTCTAACTCAATTATTGATGCATTAGTAAAGCTCCAAGTTCCGTGTTGCTTGCCCTGTGTTAATGGCCCTCAAGGTAGTATACACTGCAGTTATCTCTAAATGAGACGTTGGGGGAAAGTGTTGTCGTTTTAAAATGCAGTCTGTATGGGGCTCTCACATGTGTCATCCTACCACTCTGGATTGGAGACAGGAGGACTGCCAGTTTAAGATCAGTCTTGGTTACCTGTTATTGAGATCCATCTCAACGTAAATAAACTGTAGAGCTGGGCATGGTGGCGCATTGCAGGCCTGTAACCACGGCACTCCCCATGCCTGTAACCACGGAACTCCCGAGGCAGGGATGATTGTTATCATAGTTAGGGCCACAGTAAGTCCCAGGCCAGCCAGAGCTATGAAGTAAGACCTTGTCTCAAAAATATAAAAACCACAACCACACCACCACTGCCGTAGGTACCTTCTCCATTGCTGAGCTAAAACACTGTAAGCAACCTGGGAAGAAAGGATTTTTGTTGTTGTTTGCCTTTCCAGGTCACAGCTCATCACTGAGGGAAGTTAGGCTAGGGACTTGCACAGGAGCTTGAAGAAGAAATCATGCAGGATCACTGCTGCTGTTGGCCTGCCCTCCCGCTGGCTCAGTTAGCTTCCTTACACAACCTGGGGACCACCTGTCTAGGCAGGGTACCAACCTCAGTGGGCTGGGTCCTTCTAGGTCAATTAACACAGAAGAAGGCGATCCCTCTCCCCAGGTGACTCTAGGCTGTGTCAAGTTGACAGCCACGGGACAAGAAGGAGCCAAAATGAAGATGCTACAAACAAGACATGTTTCAAATTTATTTTTGAGGAGCTCACGAAGGGTGCAGCGATCCACTGTGAGTTTGAGGATCAGAGGGAATAGTAATATACTCCTCTGCCCTCCCCAGAATCTCACTTTGCTCTTCTCTAACCAGACCACCTCACTGCTGTGAGTTAACACCAGTCACAGGTTTCTGAACTCCAGTGGGAGACTGTCAGTCAGCCTGCAAGCAGGCAGGAGGTGGAAATAGGATCTCACGGGGAGAGGACGGGATGCTAGCATGGCTTTGTTCTACGTCCTATTGGGAAAGCGCCCTGTTAGCAAGTTTCCCTTGTCATGTTCTGGAGGGCCCTTCTTGAAGGTTTACCCTCTAGGGGTCAGGGATAGAGCCTCCCTAAAAGTTGACTAAGTAGAAAATGACCAATCACTGAGCTGTGCAGGTTTTCAGAGACGTTTGAGTCAAGCGTATGTAAGACTTCCGTCTAGAAGACAGTTTCTGACTTCCGTTTCCATTCCAGTCCAATCCCTTACGCCATAGCCTTGCACAGGTATTTCTGGGTACCCACCCATGATTTCCTGATTTCAGATTTGCATCGTAAATGTTTGCTCTCCATGTACCTCAAGTGACCAAAGCAAAACTTATAGAACTTAGATGAGTGTTTACCTGAGGCACACTGTCACCTGGGGAGCCGGGAAGAAATGTAGATTCCAGGCTTTTGGCTTAAGATACCAATTCAGAAGGTCTAGGCAGGACCATGGAATAAATAATAATAGTAGCTCTATTATTACTGCTATTTTAAAACTTTCCAACTCAGTGGACAACCAGGTTTGGCAACTCCTGTAAGAAAGGCTTTTGCCTCACCTCGTTTTAGCCAGACCAGGAAGACATTCTTCAGGACTGAGTATTCTGGGACCTGATGAAAGGGAGAGGCCTCCGTGCTCGAGTTTGAGAGGCAGCCGACAGGGTGAGGTGGTAGGAGAGCATTCCAAATTGATAGACAGCATTTCCAGAGACAGGGGAGTGAGGCCTCAGGAGCGGCACAGCCAGTGGCCTTTGTACAGAAGTTTAGCGGCAGAGAAGACCAGGAGACCCAGGTCCATGGGCCGTCACCTCGGAAGCTGTCCTCTCTCTCTGGGAACACACCCCCTCTGTTCTCTTTCCTCCTTCCTTTGGTGGAGAGGTGGGCAGGCATGGCCTGCCCTGCTCTGCAAGCCCTCCTTTCCTCTCTGTTCCCTGCTCATAGCCCTCAGGAGCTTCAGCTGTGTCTGAAGCAGGAAACACAGGGTTCCAACAGAGGGGCTTCGCTCCTCCTGCTCAGATGGTCCCGGAAATGCTACTTTACCATCTGACAGAGGAGCACAGGTGCTGAGCTTGCATCTTGAGGTTCCCAAGTGTGGATGCATTCTGAACATCCAGTCAGTTGTAACTGGGGAATGTGGTTGATTTTAATCAAGGTCAAGGGATAAAAGATCCACGCTCAAAAGTCTGTTTAGAGAGATTGTTCTGTAAGGGCTTCTGACTTGGCTCCTGGAGCTCGTGGCACTTTCACTCATAAAGTGAGAGCCTTGTGGCCGGGTGTCTGCAGGACTAGACAGTGCCTGTGTAGAGGAAGTCATGGTACTGGAGACAGAAGAAGCCTGCAGTTTATACTTCCAGTTTCTGTTTGTATGTCACAGGGTTTCGGGGAAATCTTTAAGTTTCCTGTCTGCCCAGTGTTTTCACATAAGTATTTCTGTTCTGATCGTGGAGTTCTTTTCAGTGCTCTTGTGACTTTGGTGACTGAAGTGAGGCAGGTGTCAGCACCGGCTGGCACCAGCCTGAGATGAAGCTGCATCTGAGCATTGGCCACATCCACAGACGGTCGTTTAAATAATTCCCCAAATGGCTTTGACATAAAAAAAAAATACTTAATAAGTAATTCATGATTATCAAGGAAAATTTAAAAATCAGGCTCAATAGAAGGAAAGAAAGCCCTTTTGTTCTACGTTTCAGACACAATCAATTGACTTCTATTTCATTTCTTTTAGACCTTTTATTTTCAGGCACAGAAAGATTTCCAGTATTTGTTGTGCCTCCCCTAGATGCTTATGTGAGAAAAAGGGTGGTAAAATTATGCCTAGAATAAAGCTTGAAAGATTCAAATCTACTTAATCACTGCGTCTTGGATTATCGGTGGAACCTCGATTAAAAGCACCGCACAGTGTGAATTTAGGATAAGCCGTTTAATTAAAAGCGTAGAAGCCTCTGTAAATAATAACTCTCGCTGTTATGCCGAAGGGGCCAAAGTGGACTGAATTCACTTAGAATGTATATCAAGTCCCTGGAGACTGGGTAAATGGTTATTTTTTTCCCTTGCTTATCCCTGCCACAATTACAAAAAAATGTGCCTGCGTCCCCACTGGGGTCTTGGCAAGCCATAAATAGAAAAGTGTGTTTGCAGAGCCCTCCCGCTCTATACGGCGTCGGAAACCTCATTTATTTTGTATTTAACTTCATCTGAACAGGCAGAAGTTGGCTTGGTGGATATACCTGTGGACTGAGCTTTCCAAGGTTGATGGATTACCCACATTCACCAGGCTTTGACTTCCAAAGTCTGTTTATCCTCGTGTCAGGGGGGAAAGATAAAAGTCTATTGTATTGTGTGTGCAACTATTTTTTAAAATCCTGTTTTATGGACAGCAGAGTGGCTCATTAGGTAAAAGCTCGGGATGCCAAAGCATTGATGGCCCGAGTTCAATCCCTGGGACCCGTGGCAGAAGGAGATTCAATCCAGACAACGATCCTCTACCTGCACCCATCCCCTTGGCAGGCATGTGCCTATACAGATAAATACGATTAAAACTTAAAAGATTGTTTTGGGGCTGGAGAGATGGCTCAGCTTTTATCTCTTGTACAGGACACAGGTTTGAGTGCCGGCACCGATATCAGGTGGCTTCACAGCTGTGATAGCTCCAGCTCCAGGGAAATCTGACACCCTCTTCTAAGCCTCTGAAGGGCAGCTGTAGTCACACTTGTATATACATGCAGACACAGACGCATGCTTAAAAAGTAAAATCTTTTCTAAAAAGAAAAATTATCCCAATTGACAGCCATTGTGCATATTTACAGGGCACGGTGGGATGTCTTGATAAGTGTTTATACTGTAGGATGATTAAATCAAACATTTTATTAGCATGTACATCATCTCATGCTTTTTATCATTTTATGTGTACTTGAGAAAATATTTTTGAAACAGGGTCTCACTCTGTAGCCCTGGCTGGCCTGGAACTTTTGAAATAGATTATGCTGGCCTCAAAACTCAGATCTGCCTGAGTTAGATCTGCCTGGGATAGAAGGCGGCGTGCGCCACCGTGCCTCAAAGGAATTTTGAAATTTAAGTGGACATGTTCCTCAGCTACCATCAGATGGCTAAAGCAGTTTTAGAGAAAGAAGGGCGAACAAGTGGACTGTAGTTCCATCCTCACTGAGGCTGTAACCATTACCTGTGTAACGTGCCTCATGTTTCCACTAGCAACAAGGAGAGGGAAGCTTGGACCACCCTCTCTCCATGCTTCTCGCTTGTCCGTCTCCAACTCTGGTACCATCATTCGTAACCCGGAAGACATTCATGTGATTTACTTAACATTTCTCTAGCACTGGGGTGGGGTCCTGTGACTTCTCAGGACACTGGCTGTGTTCTCTAGTCTCTGTCCACCTCACCCGTTCACACCGAATGTCGGTTGCTGTAAGCTTGGAGCGTGGGGGTAGACACCACTGGCCCTGGTTTATCAGCTGGACAAGGGAGCTGTCGTGGTGGCTGCGGTTGGTGTTATCTTAAGGAAGGGATGTGGCCCGAAGGGCTTTAGTGGGGGACTTCCCAGTCATTGTTCGGAAGCAGGTATTACTGTACACGCTTCATTGTCTTAGACACGGGCTAATCTGAGCCAGAAGAGCCGAGGAAAACGCCTCGGTCTATTTGCATAATTTCCTCAAGGTGGACTTTCCCTTTGCCCCCTTTCAGAAGAAGGTGTCCAGAGTTTGCTTAGAGGAGGCCTGTCCCCTTCTCAGTGTCATTTGCTCCTCCTGGGAATAATTAGAGCCACGTCTGACTGAGACCTACTGGTTGCTATCTCTCAGCTATAAATTATGCTGGTCTGATGGTTTTGTTCCTTGTAAACCTGGTGGAAACACTTTAGGTCAATTTAACAGGTGCAAGTAGAGATTTTTACAAACCATTCACCTTAGGGGGAGCCGATTTGTGTTTTTCTTCAGAATCGTTTGGAAGGGAAAGGATGAAATTTATCTTATAGTGAATGCCAGGTTCACAGCGACAGAGCTAGGTGCTTCAATTTTGTCTGTTTTTCTCACTGAGGAGGCCTTTAACTTCAGTGTGTGTGGTGAACTGAGGAAAGACAGAAAATTCCAGCTTGTGTGAACCCCTGCGAGGTTGGGGTTTGCACAAGCCACTCGAAAAGAGGCTGCTTCATCGTTTACCCTGTAAGCTCTGTTTAGGTTAGGCATTGTCTGCTGAGTTTGTAGCGCTGGGTTAGGAGCTGGCGTGTTGAAAAGCAGCCAAGGAGAGATGACAGGGGCACACGGACAGCACCAAACATGGTCGAGGCTGAGTTTCAGTAACCCACACCTGGAGTTGGGTTTCCTGAGGGGGGAAAAAAATCCCAGGCCCACTGTGTTTTTCTTGGCTTTGTAAATTTCCATCTCTGAGATAGATTACCGACATTGCTGTTTGAGTTACTGTTACCACAATCAAAGTAAGTTGGTAAAACTCTTGGTGTCCAGGGTATAACAGTTCTGTTTGCAGTCCTAGGAGATGGGGAGTCTCCAGCAAGCTCTTTCCTGTGTTTCCGAGCTTCCATCTTCCCCGAATTAGGACTCGGGCAGAGCAGTGGACAGGGCAGGCAAAAGTCCTATGCTCTGAGATGCTTTGTAAGGGAAGGTTTGTCGAGTCCAAGCAAACAGGAAGTAGAATGTGGAGTGCCAGATGTGGCGCCTGGTTAACCTTATGCCAAGTCATTCATTTATCCTTTTTGTTTGTTTGTTCTTTGTTTTTTTCTAGACAAAGTTTCTCTGTGTAGCTTTCTACATCAGTCTGGCTTCGAACTCACAGAGATTCTCCTGCTTCTGCCTCCAGAGTGCTGGGATTAAAGACATGCGCCATCACTGCATTTTAAACCATTTTTATCACAGTTACTTTGTGTGTGTGTGTGTGTGTGTGTGTGTACTCATGTACACACATGGATGGTGTAACACACACACACACACAAAGTAAGTGTGGAGATCAGAGGACAACGTGGAGGGTCCTGAGTTTGTCTGGCTTGGTAGCGACTGCTGTTAGCTGCTGTGCCATCTTGCCAGCTCTCATGCATTTATTTCTGCCTGAAAAAGAAAAATGTGTGGTTGAAGAAAACTTGTAAAATGTGGAGGCCTTAGAGAAAAAAATGCAAGTGGTTCCACACGCTGAAGAGAGCCAGTGGTCACATTTTATATTTTTAAAGTCTTACTTGGGTGTAATACTGTAAGCATTTTCTCAGTAGCTTCAGATGTTATCAGGCAACAGTGTTGATTGCATTTATTATTTACTCTAGTTCAGAGCTTTGTATATTGGCCTCTGATTGGCCCCTGTCACGAGACCTATTGTCACCCACATTCTGAGTTGTATTCCTCGTGACATCCCGATTGCCATCTATGGCTGTTGAAGTTGCTGTTGTCCCCACCTCAATGGACCCTGGACCTGTCAGCGTGATGAGATTTGTGGGTTTCCTCCGGTGATGGGCAGCTTCTCCTTGCATCATTTCTCTGAGAACTGGACAAGCTCTAGTGCCTCACCTTCGAGAACTCACAGGCACACACAGCTCTGTCATTTTAGAGCGCTCACAGACCACCTCCCACTCAGTTTTGTCTTGGATTCCCTGCTCAGAAACACTAGAATAACTCAGAATGTGACTTTCATCTCTGTGAGGCAAATATGTGTGTTGAGCTTTGGACTTATGGCGGCCTTAATCCTTGTATTGACTCCATGAGGGGTCCTGCTCCTCCCACGGTGCCTGCCCCTATCAACTCTGTCCTGACCTAGTTTGACCCTCCTGTTTCCTGTTTCATCCCAGTGCAGTCTGATTTCTATTTGGCTGCTTCTGGTGCCTTCTATTTACCGTGTCACTTCCTGACACCTTTTCTTTTCTTTGGCCAGCAAGCCGAACAGATGTCAATGAACTGTGGGAAAGGTTTATTGGTTTGCTCCCTTTGCAGTTCTGGTAGGTTCCTACTTAGAGAGAAGAAATGGTCACTTTAGAGACACAGACAAGCATATGTGAGTTTCCTTTTGCCCTTAAAGATAATTTTTTTTGTGTGGCTTAAATATACTTTTGGTATGCCAAGAGGCCTTAACACAGCCTTTAGGTTGAGGTAATGTGTATTTATTTACCAGTGTGGTTATTCCTCATATAGTTATAAGCAATAGCAAGTGCAGTTTCAAAATTTACAGACTCATTGTTACAACCAAGTTCGTTCATTTTTTTGAAACAGTCTTACTCTAGCCCAGTCTGGCCCCAGAACTCATGGTGTCACTCTGCCTTAGCTTCCTAAGTGCTAGAATTATAGATGTAAGCCACCTTGCTACATTGTTTCTGCTTTAAAAAAATCAAATTATATTTATTTATGAATCCTGGGTATTGAACTCAGGTCCCCAAGCTTGGTAGCATGCACTTTTGCCCACTGGGCTGTCACACCAACCCTGTTATGAGTGCTTTTTAAGAGTCCAGTTACAGTATTTTGGAATACACCACGGTTTCACAAAATAGTAAGTTTTGCGGAATAACATTTTCTTACCTGAGGAAAAAAAGGGGGCATTGTAATTGTTACTAATTTACTCATTGGGTTTTGACTTGTGGGAGGTTAAAGGTGCTGGCTCAATTCTATGTTTTAACAAACAAGAGTACGTATTTTTACAAATATAGCAGGTGCAGTCCTGCTTTCAGCCAGTGCACGTTGGTCCTGCCATGTATGTCAGGCTGCAAAAAGTACCCGGGGGACCCGGGGGACGAGCGAATTCATCCTGGCTGGAGGATCAGGTAGGTTTCCTGGGGAAGGAGGCACTGAAGCTGAGCATGAGCAGGGGCCTGCAGCTTCCCGGAGTGTGGTGGACAGTTTCCTGGGAGGAAGAGGTCTAAAGTTAGCCTTCCTAGCAATCAAAACGCGCCCTGGGAGAATTCCTTGGTTTCCCTGTAAGTTTTCGTGGTTTTGAGTCCCCAGCAGGTGGAAATGGATGCATGTGCAGTGTTGAGAACTGGAGTGCTGCCTGTGGCAGCATTCACTGGGTCCTAAGTTACTCTGGCTGGCTGTCACACTCTACTGTCGGATCCCTAGTGCACAATCCCGCGTGTGCTCTTTCTGGAATTTAACCAATCAGCGACTCCAGGAACTAACTCAGTGACATTGGTGTAGTCTGAATCCAGAGGCCTGACATCCACCTCTTTTTAGAAGATTGTAAAAGAAAATGTGGCCACCTGCTTCCTGTCCTCTGAAATGGCATTTCCTGTGGGTGCTGCTCTGGTCAGATGTGATGTCGTCTGAGGCCTAGAGAAACCACGTCCTCTTCAGAGTCTTAGGATGGGAAGTTTCGCACGGCACCGTTCAGCTTGCTCGGTGGCCATAGGTCTGAAGCATCCTGAGAGGTTACATAGCGAGTCACCCGACAGTCACATCCCAGCCCCAGACTTTCCTTGAGCTGGGCCTCTTGAAGGTGTCACTGATCTTGGGACAGACAGGTGACTGTGACTACTTTACGTGGTCTGGAGTGTAAGTAGAAAGCCAAGATAGGTCTGGCAGCCATGTGAGTTCCTCCTCCCCCTCCTCCTCCTCCTCCTCCTCCTCCTGTTCCCCCTCCTCATCCTCCTGCTCCCCCTCCCCCTCCTCCTGCTCCCCCTCCTCCTGCTCCCCCTCCTCCTGCTCCCCCTACTCG